>NW_026878970.1:0-25673 GCF_032173495.1 Musca vetustissima
AAAGAAATTTGGAATAGTTAACCGAATAAAATTATTATAACAGTGATTTTGTTTTATACATAAGTTTTTTGTTATTTGTTTTTTTTTTTTTTTGTTTCATTGTATTAATTATACAATGTATAATTCAAAAGTTATTTAAATTCAAAGTGATTATAATTTTTATTTGTTTTTTTTTTTATTTAAAAAAGTTGATTGTTAATCATTTCATTAAGGTGCCAAGTGCTTATAAACTTTATATTTTTTGATGTTTATTTATATATAAATATATATATTTTTTTGTTTGTTAAAACAACAAAATAGTAGAGGGAGAGAGCTCTATAACAGGAAGCTTAAAACATGATATTATACATACATATTTTTGTATAAACAACGAAATGTACATAAAAAGGAGACATTTTTTATATAAAATTTGAGATATTAGGATAACAAATTTTGTAAATTGGAACTTAATAAATAAAAGCTTCTATAAAATAGAAATTATTACACAAAACAATAATTATACATACACATATATTTTCCAAACTAAATATAGTATACAAAACTAAATATATAATACATCATTTAAAGAGCTATAAGTAAATGTAAATAATATATATTTTTGAATATAACATAAATACATATTCTTTTTTTAATTTGTCAAAAATGTTAAATATTTTTTTTTTAATTTTTTGCTTGAAACCACCAATTTAATATTTAAAGATAAAAAATCGTAAAACAAAATAGTTATATATTTGGGACGTCGATATTGTGTAAATTGTTTTCAAGCTTAGGAATTAATGAAAAAATATAATTATTTTCATTGTTTTATTTTTGTTGTGAACTTCATAATTATGATATTTTCAAATATATTTGTTTTATTTATTTTTTGTTGTTATTTTTCAAAATGTTATTTTTTATTTTAAATATTTTATTTTATTGTAGTAAATGTGTTTGTATGCATGTGTGTGTTTTTAATTTATTATCTTAGTTAGATTTAGTTGAATAATGTTAACTAGTATAAAAGCCACTTTAGGCAAAGGCTTACTAATAAAGCTGCAAATGCATAAGCTAAAGCTCGTATGACCAATGGCTGTGGTATCGATCGTGTTATTACACCCCATACCGATGACGAATGTTCGCTGTGATGGGGTGGTGCATATTGTAAACGTTCCAATTTGGCATTGATCATTACCAGTTGTCGTTTGTGATCGTCTAGAGCACTGTTCAACTGATCAACAGCTAACATTAATCTGTAAATAAAAAAAATCGGAAATTATTAGAAATGATTATGATTTCATATATTCTAGAATCAAATCATGCAAAGTACTATATTGAAATATCTTGATTTGTGAACTGTTAAAAAGGATCCTGATAGACTATTAACAAAGGAAATCCATATATTTTGATTGAATGTTTGATGCGATGCTGGAAGCAGAATATTCTTCGCAAGCATTGGAAAGACATCCAAAAGGAACACAGAGAGATTAACAAATTATAAATGTATTAATTTGGAAGGTACATTATATGTATATTGAGAGAAATTAATACCAATTTAGAGACATTCAGGTTGGAAAACTCGGCAAGGAATTTAAACATACGAAAACCCAGTAAGGAAAGTAGTAAAGTCGGACGGGACCGACTATATGATACCCTTCGCCACTATGGTTATATTAGAAAGATGCATCCTAATAAAAGGGCCATTTACATGAAATTGGATGCACTAAAATATGTGACTTTCGAAATCGGTTCGATTTCAACAAAACTTGGCACACGTTATGTTATAGTAATTTCAGTACGGTGTGCAAAATTGTGTGTCAATCGGTCATATTTTGGTGCACAATTTACTGAAAATCGGACGAAACTATATATGGGAGCTATATCTAAATCTGAACCGATTTTAGCGAAACATTCCACACAGCAGGTTATACCTACTTCAGTACGTTGTGCCAAATTGTGTGTCCATCGGTCATATTTTGGAGCTTTGGTGCACCATTTATTTATTTATTTATTCGATTCCTTTGCAATTTAAGCCAATTTACAATTCATGAGGCCAATTTAAAGTTAATTACAAAGATTCCACCTTATTTCATAGCTACTCAGTATAGAATTATGTATGCGTAATACTTATATTTATATATATATATATAAAAAAAAAACATGAAAAATAATAAATATTATAATTTGTACTATACTCAAATATGATAATATATTAAATCATTACTACTGAAAATCGGACAAAACTCTATATGGGATCTATATCTAAACCTGAACCGATTTTTCCCAATTTCAATAGGGTTCGTCTTTGGACCAAACAAATGAGCTGCGCCAGATTTCATCCAATTCGGATCACAAATGCGACCTGTACTTTGTTTACAATTTAACATGGACAGACGGACGGACGGACATGCATAAATCGACTCAGAAAGTGATTCTATGCATATTCTCAAAAGGAACCCTGTGTCTATCTCGTTTGCTTTTGCCTGTTACAAACATATGCACAAAGACATAATACCCTGTACCACAGTGTGGTCAAGGGTATAATTAAGCGTCACATTATATGGGGACTATGTCAAAGGATATAGCCATGTTAAACTGTGTACATCTAATCACCTCTAATGGGATGGAGGTTATGTTAAAAAAGGACATATATATAAAACCTTTAAAATACTTTGGAGTTACCCTACACACTATTTTTTTTCTACTTACTTTCTGACAGTGTGTGATGATACACCTTGATCATTTAGATCATCTTGTGATTGACTTGAATCTGAATTATTTGGATCATTTGATGATAGTTTCGATAATTTCTTATTTTTACGTTTGGCCTTCATGATGGCCAACGATGATTGTCTTTGTTCCGAAGCACAATTGCGTATCACATGCATTGGATCGACACTAACAATGCTCGATGTTCGTACCATGGGTGCTTGATGACGGGTCTTGGTTAATACCTTATAATCCCATTCGTATTGTTTGACATCGTTACGTGGATCCCAGGGTCGAAGATCGGCATATTTGTAAATCCACTGAAATAAAAAAATATATATAAAAATATTACAGATCTAATATAATAAATTAAGTGTAAAAGACTCACCTTTCCTGTCATTATATCCTGTTGGAAATGTTTGGGTTCCCATTCGGTAAGTGTGGCCTTACGTTCCTTGGCCGCATTACGCTGTGACTCTTCAAGTACGGTCTTCTCTTCGGTAGCACCAACTTGATCGTCACGTCTAATGGCGGCTGAAACCAAACTCCACAAACGTTCCGATTCATTGGGAAATTGTGATTCAATGGGCACCACATAACGTTTCAAACGTTTCTTCATTGTATCCTTGTTCGCTGCAAATAGTATTGAATCTTCACCCGATTTCGTATCTTTTATACGCATCTCAGCATCCCAATGACCCGAAATTGTGGCCAATGTCTCTTTGCCCAGGCGAATTTTACCCGCAACCACGTTCGTACTATCAGCACCGCCCAAAAAAGGTTTCAGCTTGAATTCCAGTTCCGTCTTGTAGCCCGTATTCTCACATTCGATATTTATCTTGCCACCCAGTTCCATAGATAAAGTACCCATGAGAATACCTTTGCAATGGGCATAAGGTGTGGTTAGTGTATAACTTTCGCCACGTGGCAATAGAGTTAGCGTAGCCACACCCTCTAGCACCGCTGAAGTGCTATTGCCGTAAAATTTCGATTTGGCCAAGATGGAACAACTAATGCAGAAACCTTCTTGGCGATTTGTAACATAAAATGCCGATATTGGTGGATGATGTGAGACCTGCTCAGCAATATAGTAAGTGCGACTGCCATTCTCGTGTTCCCAATAGCAGCGATAGGTTTCACCCAAAATGGGATTATAGGGTTTTTTGAGTCCTTTGGGTTTTTTATAGAACCCAGAAAGATACCATTGTACAACCAATTTCATGCGGGTGAAGGGATCATCTTCAAGGACAGCTCTGTAAAACGGGTGAAGTGTTATGTTATGAGATTTGAACAAGAAATTTAATACTGGGCGAGGAAATTAAACACTCCCGAGCAAAATCGGTTGGGATTTTTTAACATACCTTGATAGAATATCGGCATGATAATATGAATCGGCTAGTTTATCCAAAAATGAACGTGGCTCTAATATAAAAGTGGGTAATACCACCTTACTTAAATCCATACCTGGACGGACTTGTTTTACCAAACACCAAATTAAACTTTTATTCTCTTCGGCTAATTCTTCGACTTGTTCACCGCTTGTCTGAAAAAAATAACAAAAAATTGTTAATAATGATTCGATTTATCTAAGACACGATTTACACTAGGTAAATTTATTGTTTGTAAATCTGTAGTTGTGGTGAGAGTGATGATAGAAATATCAGATTTTACTTTCATTATCTTTCACCTACAAACTAAGAATTTCCACAAACTTCTAATTTAAATCGAATCTAATGTTATAAAGAATACGCTGTTAGACTTCGATTTCAATTCCATTTGACTTACCGCATTGATTTCTTCTTCCGGTGCCGGAATATATGGCGTCTCAACAGGCTCCTCATTATCAATGACTTGCAATTGATTATCGACAGCATTATCATTACCATCCGAATCGGAATCGGTGTCAATGCCAGACATAATGCCAGCTGGTGCCTCGGTTTGACTATCGGCATCCAAATCTAGAGGTAAATAAGTAAAAAGTCGAGAATCGACTTTTATAACATAAACTGTAAATATGGCAATTTTTTATTTTGACATTATGGCAATTTCAACTACTAGGCGAACAAAATGAGAATAATCGACACATATGGAAAGACATATATGTATGTGTGTGATAGTGGGGTGTTCTGAAGGAGACATTTTTGAAGGAGTATTAATAGTATGAGGTTTTACTTTCTTCAGCATGCGTGTAGGCGTCATTAAAACGGCAGGTAGCTTCAAACTAATGTTCATTTTGTTAAGGCAACGAAGATTTTAGATGTTTTAGTCAAGATTTTGAATACAAATTTTAAATCTTAAGACCAAATCTGGACTAAAAAGATGAACAAGGTTTCCAATGCTTGTCATCTATTATCGTTCATACGAAGTCTCCATGTTGTAATAATTTTAAACTTGGTCAAAACAAATAGGTTAATTATTGGAGGTGGTCAATTTGGTTCCCGAAAAAAATCTGGTTGATCTGCGAAAAGAAATAGTCCATGAACGTTTGGTACTATGTGGACGAGAGCAAAAAAGGAACGACAGTGTCCAAAGGGACTTGATGAATTTTAAAAATCGGTCCTAGTACCGACCGTTCCATTTGGAGAACAACTCCTTTAAAATAGTTTGTTCCGGAACGGCACAAAAAATTACCAAATTTTAGGGAGTTTTGGAGGGGGAATCTAGAAGAACATTAAGAAATGGCTATCATCCTAGAAATTGACGGCCCTAAATAATCAAGGGTATATAGGTTTACACTTGAGGAAATCAACGTGTGCTTTGAGAGACAGAAAGACAATTTTACTGAGAGTATTCCAACTTTCATCTGGGATGATTCGCCGAGGATGACTCCATGGATAACACAAGGGTAATTTAAGTGACTCCCCCAATTAAAACAGAATCATCAAAGGTGGCGGGAATGGACAATGATATTGGCGGAGAGGCCATTGAGGTTGATTTTGGTGCCGATGATGTTGCCATTGAAACAATGAATGATTCATCAACCACCAAATGTATCAATACCAATGAGGCATCCGACTAAAAGCTCAACCGAAGATCGATAATCTTCTGCATCCGGCAACCGAATACAATAACAGACTAGAATAATTTCTTATAAAGAGGAATCTTATGTTGTGGACCAAACCTCTCTCAGATCCTGAAAATGTAAAGATAATGCGGTCCCCCGATGATTAGCAACCAGCTCAGAAAAACTGCATCATATACTTTGGTTGAGTCGAGGGCGAAAGCCAAATCTTCTTAAAGCATGCAATCCTTGACCGAGCAGATTATGACAGAAGTAGAGCGAAGTTGAATGGTTGTAAATCGGTTAGTCGGAAATCAGAAATTAGTGTAGAAGATATAGGTACTCAGGCAGGATTTCCACCTTATAAAAAAGGATCAAGGTCTGTAGCTTCTCAACCTGTAGTTCTAACGAAGAAACAAGCTTAAACCAGCTGCATGCGATGAACTTAGTACAAAGAAACATTCCTCAAAAATCTATGTCGCCTTATTCCTCAAGTCGTGTCTGCCAGATGTAAGTCCATACTCAATTTTATATTAAAATATAATTATAGGAAGTGCAACAGGAGTAATACAACACTTTTCTTAAATAGTATAAGAAGAGAGTTCATTGACATCAACCTTAAAAAAATGGATGAGAAAGAAATGCAACTTTTCGGATCACTGGATGACATTCTTCCAAATTTTTACAAAGGGAGTAAAACAGAAGTATTATAGAAATCCCAGGAAGCACAGCTTTCCTTTTCGAAGACTCCGAAACATAACCTACTACCCAAGCCAGTTGTTCTTCATTGGTGATCTCATTAAATTCCTTACAAAATTCCTCATATGCCGATGATGGCAATTAAAAGGCCTTCGGATGTTTCTACAAAAAGTGCAATGCTAAAACGGCATCCACAACCTTTAGTCAATATGACATAACAATGATTCTACTGAGATGCTATAAGCCCACCCAATTTGGAAAGAGATCTCAACCAGTATGGTGATATGTAGTGTGGTGCGGTGGATAATGTGCTAGATTCCAAACCGATGTGGTTTTAGGTACGAATCCCTGCGTAGGATGAACAATTACGTCAAAGTGATTTTCGAATATTTGTAAAAAGTAGCTTACATTTTCCTCAAGATGAAATGCATCCGAAGCTCACGGAGGCCAACCTTGGCAGGAATGATGTCACCCAGAAGAAAATGGCAACACTAACTAAGCGAGGAGCTCAAACATGTATAAAATTGTTTCTAGGGTCTCCCAGTAGTAGCTGGAGATAGCGCCACGCAGATGAATAAGGTAGGACTACACAACGATAGATGGCTGCCTATCACCTAGGACAACCTACATCCGGCCAATCAAGGGAAGTAAAAGAAAAAATGTGAACGCAACATCGAGAAAAACAGCGCGAAATAAATTTTAGTAATTGTTTGTAAAAAAAGCACTTCAACTGGGACCGGATGTGAACTTTTTCAATGGAGACTGCTTTTAAGAGATCAGAGAGATTCTAGAAGTGACCAAATCCGTTGACTTCAAAATGTCAATTAAAGATCCGAATTTACATTTGCTGGAGATGTACGCAATTTTATTAGTTTTTATTGGTTTCCTACTCTAAATATAAAGTCAGGAATATTTAGCCCACTTCATTGAGCTTGAAAAAAAAAAACAATGTCTATGGGAATCTTGAGAGTGATTGTTTTAGTTCTTATGGACATATTAATAAGTCGTTTATACAATATTTCAATACAACGGTAATACCTATATTTCACAAAAATACAAATAAATCCCTTTTAACCACGACATTTCATAACTTAATTCCTTGAACCTGAATAATGATTCGATATGATTTCAAATATTTTTAGCCATTTTCTACTAATGAATCAACAAGCAGACAAACATATTTTTTTTTTAAATTTTCATTTGGCAAATTATTTGTCAAAAAATGTACCCGGTGGTGCACTAACTGGTCTCGATGCAGATCCATTCGAACTTAATTGCCTCGTCGATATTATCGTTTTCAAATCCTCTTCATCGGAAGAGCTGGAGCTCGTTGATTTTCGAACCGAACGCAACGATGACGATTTCAGTAATGTCCCATGCCGTTTCTTTAAGAATTTCAACGAATCATGTGGTGTTTTTCTAGGTGAATTTTCAACGCTAGAGATATCACTGAAATCGATATTGTTCTTGGAACGACGTAATTTCGGTAGATGTTTGGCCTTTTTCAATTGATGGGCATTTGCGGCCACAACACGTTCCCAATGGGTCATGGTTAGATAGAGTTGTTGCAACAGGGGTGTTTGTGAACGTGATGGATGATAGATGCTGGTATCGGTGCTACCACCTTCATCCGTTGTGGTTGGTACTGTGAGATATTGTTGTTGATGTTGTTGTGACTTACGCTGTATTTTGAGAAATTTGTCTTTGTCTTGGGGTTAAGTGTTAGTATTTTTAGTATATTTTTTTAAGGGAAAGGGAGTATTTTTTGGTGGAATTTCAAAAAAATAAATTATTTAAAATTTCGTACATAACATTTGCAAACTAAGAACAACAGCAACAAAGAACGCAAAAACACTAAACGGCTTGGCAACAACGTCTTACCTTGATCATTGAAATGCTTTTCATAATCGGCCTCAGACCATTGAGTTTCATGGGAAATTGAAGCCTCTATTGCACCGGGTTGTTGATTGGGTCCGGGTGAAGAATTCGAACGTAGTAGCAAACCGGAACATCTCAGAGACAATTCTAAGGCATCCATCCAACATTTACCCGCCGCCTGACTGGGAGCTCTAAAGATGAGATAAGCTGTTGGCAAGGGTTGGACCACAGCTCCTGAAAACAGAAAACATAATTTGTATTTATTAATATTGACTTTTATTTCCTGTGCAATTTGTTACAACATACCAATGGTCTCCTTGTCGGGTCCTCTTGGTGCCCAAATCGATTGTTCCAAGGGGTGAAAGAGTTTAAAACAGAATCCATCTTTTTTGCTTGGCCTCTCAATGACTTGACAGGATGTCAACAGTATTGTACCGACCCAATGGCTACTTTTCACCTTTGGACTTTTGTAAAGTAGCAATAAGCCCGGCTTTAGGACACACCATAGTTTTGTCCACGATTTTAGGGTACCTCGAACCTGTAGGGAAATAAATAAAAACATAATTGTGTTAAACATAATATGTTAAATATTCAGGAAGGCCTAAAGACTGACGCTGTTTCCGTACCTTCGAACACTGAAAATATCTAAGATCGTTCAGATCCTATATATAGCATTTCCACATTAAATGAAACCTTTTACAAATTAAATGAAACCTTTTCCAAGTTAAATGAAACCTTTTCCAAATTAAATGAAACCTTTTCCAAATTAAATGAAACCTTTTCCAAATTAAATGAAACCTTTTCCAATTAGAATGAAACCTTTTACAAATAGAATGAAACTTTTTCCAAATTAAATGAAACCTTTATTCTCATCCAAGGAAATATAATATTTGCAGTAATTTTAAATCAATATTTGAAAATTAAATCAAAGAATAATAACAAATATAGTTGTTTGGATATGTAATTAGCATAAATATTCTTTAATTCGGTGTGATTTTATTTAATATCTTTACTACATAAAACTAAATAAATAGTAATACAAACTTGGGTATTTCTTGACATTTTAATAAATAAATATTTTAGAACAGGTATTGAATACCCGGTCCTAAATGCGAAATACATATTTGATTTAAAAAATTGTTGATGATAAGGTAACTGCTCAAGACTTTACAAAATGGATACCCCAATATTCATTGATGAGTGTGGATTTAATCTTCACATACGAAGAACCCAAGCCCGTTCAAGACAAGGAACAAGAGCACACATTGTGTTGCCTACGGTCAGAGGTCGTAATGTCACTATAATTGCAGCAATAAACAACGCGGGAGTTGTACATCACACAATCGTTTCTAATTCCAGTGTCAATGCAGACAGATTTAAATTATTTATAGAAATTTGTTTTTGAGAAAATCAATCCAGAGTTGGAAAATAGCGCTCAAATACCCAAGCGACATGACATAAAAAATTTGATCGAATCCAAAAGATGCAACCTTAAATTCTTACCGCCTTATTCTCCAATGCTAAATCCAATCGAAAATGCATTTTCAAAAATAAAATTATGTGCAAGAGCTGAGCTGTGTGACGTTTCAATGGAACATAACATTGTTGATGTAATCGAGCGAAGTATTCAAAAGCTTACTCGGCAAGATTGTTCTAACTACGTTATGGACATGGTTTTGAAACTCCCACAAGCTGCAAGTCGGGAACCCCTTCATTAAGATAAGCAGTTACCTTATCATCAACAATTTTTTAAATCAAATATGTATTTCGCATTTAGGACCGGGTATTCAATACCTGTTCTAAAATATTTATTTATTAAAATGTCAAGAAATAACCCAGTTTGTATTACTATTTATTTAGTTTTATGTAGTAAAGATATTAAATAAAATCACACCGAATTAAAGAATATTTATGTTAATTACATAGCCATACAACTATATTTGTTATTATTCTTTGATTTAATTTTCAAATATTGATTTAAAATTACTGAAAATATTATATTTCCTTGGATGAGAATAAAGGTTTCATTTAATATGGAAAAAGTTTCATTCTATTTGTAAAAGGTTTCATTTCAATTGGAAAAGGTTTCATTCTATTTGTAAAAGGTTTCATTCTAATTGGAAAAGGTTTCACTTAATTTGGAAAAGGTTTCATTTAATTTGGAAAAGGTTTCATTTAATATGGAAAAGGTTTCATTTAATTTGTAAAAGGTTTCATTTAATGTGGAAATGCTATATATGGGAGTATTTTATAACTCTCCCTATAAAACAAAATTCCAAACTTCAGACACTCTGTTTAGAAAATTGAGGTAGGGCCTTGAACATACCGAACAAGACGCATGTCCTTTAGGGCTATGTAGAAACATGGACTTATCTTTAATATGTTGTGTGAAGAAGTAGATTAACCGCCAAGGTACCCACTTAGAAATCGATCGAGATGTACAAGAGTCAGAATGAAGTCCGGAAATTTTACCAACGAGTAAAAAAACACCAAACCGAAGGTTTTGCTGCAGGCACATCCTCCTGTAGAGATGAAGAAGGAACATATTGCAAGCTTCTGGTATCAAATAGTAACGGTGAAGAAGATACCTTAGAACTAATAAGAAATGATGGTATAGATTGTATACCACCTAGCCAAGATGAGACAAGAATAGCAATAAATCGGCTGAAGAACAATAAAGCAGCCGGTGCCGATGACCGGTGGTCAGATGCTGGTCAGGAGCATACATCAGCTGAATAGTACAATTTGGCTAGAGGAATCCATGCCCAATGATTGGAACCTCAGCATCCTGTGTCCCGTGCACGAAAAAGGAGACAAGACGATATGTACCAACTATAGAGGAATATGTCTACATTCTATGTGAATGCCAGAAATCATTGGTCAGGCCTGGCTAGATTTTCACTTTGCGTCTAATTCTGGAAAAGACCCACGAAAAACACATCGAAACATTTTACCTATTCGTCGACTATAAAGGCGCATTAGACAGCTCTATCAGGTTCAGAGGTGTTTAAAACCATGTCTGCGTTCGTCATTCCTGCAAAATTAATAGGCTATGCAGGATTACTTTAACTGGCACAAAGTCAGCAGTTAGAATCGGAAGCGACCTCTCGTAGCCCTTTAATACCGAACGAGGATTCAGACAATGTGACAGTTTGTCATGTGATCTTTTTAACATCCTGCTTAGGAGAGGCAAAGGTGAACAGAAAATGGCAATATGTACACCAAACAACACATGTTGCTCGCCAACGCCGATGACAGCAATATAATGGGTCGAACATTGAGAACGGAACAAATTGAGAAGGAGTTTGCCAAAGTGGGTGTGGCGGAGTGTTTGAGAGAAACAATTTCCGAAAGATCGATCTATGGACCGATTTGCGTCGACGGTGAATATCGCCGTCGAATGAACCATGCGTTGTACCATCTATTCTCGGACATCGTCATTATCAGACGTGTCGAACGCAGCGACTACGTTGATTTGGTCATGTTGTGAGAATTGATGAGGTTGAAGGCATAAAAGGCGAGCCAACTGATGGATCACGTAAAAGGGGAAGGCCACGAAATCGATGGAATGATCAAGTGAAAGACAACATCTCGGAGCATGGTCTTTCAAATTGGAAGAGCTGCGCACAAGACAGACGCGCCTGGAAATATTTTTTAAGCTCGACTTATGGAACAAATGTTCTATCACAAGCAAGGTAAGTGATTTTTTAAAGAATAATTTTCAACATATATCGCAGCTATAAACTTGGATTTTTGGAGAATATTTTTAAACCAATATCGCAGCTATAAGTGTGGATTTTTTAAAAATATTTTTTTCAAGAAATATCACAGCTATAGCGTAGATTTCTTAAAGCATATTTTTCAAGAAATATCACAGCTATAAGCGTTGATTTTTTACAGAATATTTTTCAGCAAATATCACAGCTAAAAACGTGGATTTTTAGAGCGTATTTTTCAACAAATATCACAGCTATAAGCGTGGATTTTTTTTAAAGGATATTGATTTTTAACAAATATCACAACTATAAGCGTGGATTTTTTAAAGAATATTTTTCAAGAAATATCACAGTTATAAGCGTGGATTTTTTATTTTTCATGAAACATCACAGCTATAAGCGTGGATTTTTTAAAGAATATTTTTCAAGAAATATCACAGTTATAAGCGTGGATTTTTTATTTTTCATGAAACATCACAGCTATAAGCGTGGATTTTTTAAAAATATTTTTTTTTCAAGAAATATCACAGCTATAGCGTAGATTTCTTAAAGAATATTTTTCAAGAAATATCACAGCTATAAGCGTGGATTTTTTAAAGAATAATTTACAACAAATGTCACAGCTATAAGTGTGGATTTTTTGGGGCATATTTTTCGAGAAATATCACAGCGTGAATTGTTATTTTTCAAGAAATATCACAGTTATAAGCGTGGATTCTTTAAAGAATATTTTTCATATTTTCAAAAAATATTACAGCTATAGCGTGGATTTTTTAAAGAATATTTTTTAAGAAATATCACAGCTATAAGCGTGGATATTTAAAGAATATTTTTCAACAAATATCACATCTGTAAGCGTGTTTTTTTAAGAATATTTTTCAAGGAATATCATAACTATAAGCGTCGATTTTTTAAGAAAGATCAAGTGGAAGACATTTGAATTTGAATTAATTTGAAAATAGTTTTTCAAATTGGAAGAGCTGCGCAGAAGACCGACGCGCCTGGAAAACAGTTTTAAGCTTGGCATATGGAACAAATGTTCTATCACAAGCCACCTAAGCAAGTAAGAGTTCTTTAAAAATCGACGTAATATTTCTCGAGAGAAATATCTTTTAAATAATAATCAGCTGTGATATTTATGAAACAAAAAAAATATTTTTATAAAAATCCAGAAAATATTATTAAAAACAATTAAAATGTATTCAACATATTCTTTAAAAAATCCACGCTTATAGCTAAGACATTATGTATAAATGTATATATTTCTTAAAAAGTACTCTTGGAAATTCAGAAATTATGCAAAATTAACTAATGATCATTATCAATTTTTTTTGCAAATGCCGATATGATTAATTATTTCTCCATCAATTACGACGAGAGTTCACATTCACTTGGCAAATAAAGTAATAAATATAATAAACAATTGTAGGAATTTGTTCAATTCGTATCAATGCATTTGGTCAATTATCAACTCGTTCCAAAATTAAAACATTATTTTCGCTTATCTAAACATCTCATTTAAACGGGTACAATTTGAGTGCAAAATTGTCTAAAGTAGCAAATATTTAACACCTAGTTCACTTGTTGATTGCTTTCTAAACAAAAACAATATCAGAATATTGTACACCCAGAAATAATACTCAAATAATAAAAAAAACCTAAATAAATGGAACTGTATAAAGGGTATCCATTCTGAATGTAAAAAAGTGTCCCTTGGACATTATTTTATAGAAGTACGCCTGAAAAAAAAAACTATCACTCACTTCTTTTTGGAATGAGTCACAATTTTGACAATAAAGAAAGCTCCCTCTTATCAAGTAGGGATTTTTCCACAAATCACTGCATTATATATCATTGTTCGCATGTACATACATATTTACGTTAAAATTCTGCCAATGAACTTCTAAAAAACGTACCTCGATATCAAAATTTTATAGAACAAATAAACTATTCGCATGTGTGAAGATATTCGTGATCGTACACACTCGTTCGGTTGTTTTTGTTATTGGCGGTTTTGTGGAATTGAAATGTCAATCAATTTGATCGCAAGCGTTAATGAATTGTTTCGACAATCGAGAGACAAACCAACAATGAAAATATTTTCTATACAAATCAAATTGTTTTTGTTTTTCTGATCTACATAAATAAAAAAAAAAAAACAAAATATTATGATCACTGTCTATATCTATCGATACGAATCAATCAATTGTAAACTAAGGTGTGAATATTACCATTAAGTTAAGAAAAACAACAGAAATAACAAATACCTATGATATATTATTAACTATAAATTGTGGGAGAAACCATTTAGGAAATCAATTTTTAACACTTTCGAAATATACGATATGATTTTTTTTAAATATTAAACCAGTGAGCGGAGCAGTATAGTCGGACGGGGCCGACCATACGATACCCTACACAACTACCACGAACTCCAACTTTCTGAGGATGTTTATTCCGAGTCTGAGTAATATTTCGTGATATTTGCCCCCTCTTGACCGATTAGAGGTTAACAACACCTCTTCCTTACTTTTTTCGAATATTCAGTACAGTCCTTCTAATTACTTGTCCAGATTACTTCCCGGTCGAAAACACACAAAAAATTATGTTTTCCGTCCATTTCATCCCAAAATTTTAATCTGATCATCACCGAAAATTGTAGGCGTTGTTCTTGACCATAACTGGAACTTCATGAACAATTTCAAAGCCATCAGCGCGATATTTCTCCCTCTAATGTGGTAATGGGTTACTAAATAATATCTGAATACGTAAGCACCTGTAAATATTTGACTGTACTCCCACATCTGAGTAGATACATCACTATATTTGGTATCAATTTAAAGGCCAACCACTCCTCTTGGATATGCTATCAACTCCTGGGGTCTACATCCTCCAGGAGTAAATATATATGCCATAGAATACAAATTTTGTCATTTTTCACACAAAAGTCAGAGTCCATTTGACCCGCTAAATATTGACCGATCTTTATCAAAACATGCATGCTTATTCTCTGGCCCGATCCCCTTCTCCATGCAAAAATTCGCGGTGTTTGGGCCATAATTGCGGCCTCTGGAGCGACCAGAAAAACCGACAAAAATTTAGTATTTGGTCCATTTCATCCCCTAAATATTAACCGATCTTTTCCAAAAACAATAGGGGTCTTCATTGGCCAGAACCCATTCTACATGCAAAATTTCGTGAAGATTGGTCCATAACTGTGGCCTGTATCGTGTTTACAAATTATAATGGACAGACGGACGGACGGACGGACGGACGGACACACATGTCTAGATCGACTCAGCTAGTCGAGATATGACGATCGGTATACTTAAAGGTGGGTCTAGGACCAATATTTCGCGGCGTTACAAACTTTTGGGGCTGCACAAAGCTATAATACCCTGACAACATAGTTGTGTAGGGTATAAAAAGGCACATTAATAAGAGTGGGATTTGTTAAAGAATACTTTATTTTTTCAACAAATATCATAGCTATAAGAGTGGATTTTTTAAAGAATAGTTTTCAACAAAAATCTCTGCTATAAGCGTGGATTTTTAAAATAATAATTTTCAAAAAATATCACAACTATAAGCGTGGATTTTTTAAAGAATATTTTTTCAAGAAATATCACAGCTATAAGCGTGGATTTTTAAAGAAGTATCACAGCTATAAGCGAGGATTTTTTATGTCAAGCTATAAGCGTGGATTTTTTAAAGAAATATCACAGCTATAAGCGTGGATTTTTTAAAGAAATATCATAGCTATAAGCGTGGATTTTTTAAAGAAATATCACAGCTATAAGCGTGGATTTTTTAAAGAAATATCACAGCTATAAGCGTGGATTTTTTAAAGAAACAGCTATAAGCGTGGATTTTTTAAAGAAACAGCTATAAGCGTGGATTTTTTAAAGAAACAGCTATAAGCGTGGATTTTTTAAAGAAACAGCTATAAGCGTGGATTTTTTAAAGAAACAGCTATAAGCGTGGATTTTTTAAAGAAACAGCTATAAGCGTGGATTTTTTAAAGAAATATCACAGCTATAAGCGTGGATTTTTTAAAGAAATATCACACTATAAGCGTGGATTTTTTAAAGAAATATCACAGCTATAAGCGTGGATTTTTTAAAGAAATATCACAGCTATAAGCGTGGAGTTTTTAAAGAAATATCACAGCTATAAGCGTGGAGTTTTTAAAGAAATATCACAGCGTGGATTTTTAAAGAATATTTTTCAAGAAATATCACAACTATAAGCGTGGATTTTTTAAAGAATATTTTTCAAGAAATATCACAACTATAAGCGTGGATTTTTTAAAGAATATTTTCCAAGAAATATCACAGATATAAGCGAGGATTTTTTAAAGAAATATCACAGCTATGAGCGTGGATTTTTTAAAGAAATATCACAGCTATAAGCGTGGATTTTTTAAAGAAATATCACAGCTATAAGCGTGGATTTTTTAAAGAAATATCACAGCTATAAGCGTGGATTTTTTAAAGAAATATCACAGCTATAAGCGTGGATTTTTTAAAGAAATATCACAGCTATAAGCGTGGATTTTTTAAAGAAATATCACAGCTATAAGCGTGGATTTTTTAAAGAAATATCACAGCTATAAGCGTGGATTTTTTAAAGAAATATCACAGCTATAAGAGTGGATTTTTTAAAGAAATATCACAGCTATAAGCGTGGAGTTTTTATAGAAATATCACAGCTATAAGCGTGGAGTTTTTAAAGAAATGTCACAGCTATAAGCGTGGAGTTTTTAAAGAAATATCACAGCTATAAGCGTGGAGTTTTTAAAGAAATATCACAGCTATAAGCGTGGAGTTTTTAAAGAAATATCACAGCTATAAGCGTGAAGTTTTTAGAGAAATATCACAGCTATAAGCGTGGAGTTTTTAAAGAAATATCACAGCTATAAGCGTGGAGTTTTTAAAGAAATATCACAGCTATAAGCGTGGAGTTTTTAAAGAAATATCACAGCTATAAGCGTGGAGTTTTTAAAGAAATATCACAGCGTGGATTTTTAAAGAATATTTTTCAAGAAATATCACAACTATAAGCGTGGATTTTTTAAAGAATATTTTCCAAGAAATATCACAGATATAAGCGAGGATTTTTTAAAGAAATATCACAGCTATGAGCGTGGATTTTTTAAAGAAATATCACAGCTATAAGCGTGGATTTTTTAAAGAAATATCACAGCTATAAGCGTGGATTTTTTAAAGAAATATCACAGCTATAAGCGTGGATTTTTTAAAGAAATATCACAGCTATAAGCGTGGATTTTTTAAAGAAATATCACAGCTATAAGCGTGGATTTTTTAAAGAAATATCACAGCTATAAGCGTGGATTTTTTAAAGAAATATTACAGCTATAAGCGTGGATTTTTTAAAGAAATATCACAGCTATAAGCGTGGAGTTTTTATAGAAATATCACAGCTATAAGCGTGGAGTTTTTAAAGAAATGTCACAGCTATAAGCGTGGAGTTTTTAAAGAAATATCACAGCTATAAGCGTGGAGTTTTTAAAGAAATATCACAGCTATAAGCGTGGAGTTTTTAAAGAAATATCACAGCTATAAGCGTGGAGTTTTTAGAGAAATATCACAGCTATAAGCGTGGAGTTTTTAAAGAAATATCACAGCTATAAGCGTGGAGTTTTTAAAGAAATATCACAGCTATAAGCGTGGAGTTTTTAAAGAAATATCACAGCTATAAGCGTGGAGTTTTTAAAGAAATATCACAGCTATAAGCGTGGAGTTTTTAAAGAAATATCACAGCTATAAGCGTGGAGTTTTCAAAGAAATATCACAGCTATAAGCGTGGAGTTTTTAAAGAAATATCACAGCTATAAGCGTGGAGTTTTTAAAGAAATATCACAGCTATAAGCGTGGAGTTTTTAAAGAAATATCACAGCTATAAGCGTGGAGTTTTTAAAGAAATATCACAGCTATAAGCGTGGAGTTTTTAAAGAAATATTAATCCAACCCCCAAATGACGCGTGGAGTTTTTAAAGAAATATCACAGCTATAAGCGTGGAGTTTTTAAAGAAATATCACAGCTATAAGCGTGGAGTTTTTAAAGAAATATCACAGCTATAAGCGTGGAGTTTTTAAAGAAATATCACAGCTATAAGCGTGGAGTTTTTAAAGAAATATCACAGCTATAAGCGTGGAGTTTTTAAAGAAATATCACAGCTATAAGCGTGGAGTTTTTAAAGAAATATCACAGCTATAAGCGTGGAGTTTTTAAAGAAATATCACAGCTATAAGCGTGGAGTTTTTAAAGAAATGTCACAGCTATAAGCGTGGAGTTTTTAAAGAAATATCACAGCTATAAGCGTGGAGTTTTTAAAGAAATATCACAGCTATAAGCGTGGAGTTTTTAAAGAAATATCACAGCTATAAGCGTGGAGTTTTTAAAGAAATATCACAGCTATAAGCGTGGAGTTTTTAAAGAAATATCACAGCTATAAGCGTGGAGTTTTTAAAGAAATATCACAGCGTGGATTTTTAAAGAATATTTTTCAAGAAATATCACAACTATAAGCGTGGATTTTTTAAAGAATATTTTCCAAGAAATATCACAGCTATAAGCGTGAATTTTTTCAAGAAATATCACAGCTATAAGCGTGAATTTTTTCAAGAAATATCACAGCTATAAGCGTGAATTTTTTCAAGAAATATCACAGCTATAAGCGTGAATTTTTTCAAGAAATATCACAGCTATAAGCTTGATTTATTTCAAGAAATATCACAGCTCTCAGCAGAGAAGAAAACTTTACTTATGCGGATGATATTTTTCTCTTGTTTCTCACAAGACATCAAATCTTGCAGTCAAAATTAGAACACCTAGAGGGACTGGCTCTAAATGTTGGATTTAATATTAATATCAAGAAAACTAAGGCCATAAAAATGAACAGAAAAGCCAGTATAGAAAAAAATGTGCCACAAGGCAAAGGAATTGAATACATAGATAGATGTTGATATATAGAATGACTTTTAGCTGTGATATTTCTTGAAAGTATGCCCTAAAAAATCCACGATATTTCGTGAAAAAAAATTCTTTAACAAATCCACGCTTATAGCTGTGATATTTCTTTAAAAAATCCACGCAAAAAGTGTTAAAATCGATTCTTCTATATGACAATGAAATCTGGCTGGCGTCTAACACCATCACGCAGATATTTCTTTAAAAAATCCACGCAAAAAGTGTTAAAATCGATTCTTCTATATGACAATGAAATCTGGCTGGCGTCTAACACCATCACGCAGAAACCACAAATGCCTCAAGATCGTGTGTAGAAAATTCTGCCCCAACGCCATAGCATAACCAGAATGACACATGAATTAAATTTCCAAGGATCACGAAATTGGGGTCGACCAAAAACAATTTACATGAAATGATGCAAAAACAATGGAAACTTACCGAGTTAGATAGCTATGATTTGTGGAGTAAAAGGAAAAAATCGAAGAAGTAACGATCGGTACTAGGTCTAGTTCCTTTTGATCCAATCGTTCATCTGAACCAATGAATGATTGAACTATGTGGAACTATGGAACTAAATGATAGAACTAGTTCCTTTTGCAGAGCGAAACTGAATGATCCAGTTCAAAGGAACTATTCCGATGAAGGAACGATAGGAATTTGGTCCGTTTGGTCGTACACCTAGCTTGTTATGATGCAATCGTTCATGCGGATCTTCCATTAACTGACGTGTACCAATGAATGGAAGAGAACTTCGAACTATATGAATAGACTAGTTCATTTTGCGAAACGGAACTAAGTAAATTATCAAGCTCATTTTGCGGAACGAAAAGAATAAAGCAGTTCAAAGGAACCGTAGAAAGAACGATCTATAAATACCAGGTTCAGTTACTTCGTTAATTTAGTTATTTTTGATCCAATTGTACATCAGGAATTTCTCGTTCAATGACTGAATGTTCTGGCGTGTACCAACGAATTACTGAACTAAGTGGAGCGGAACTCAATGAATGAAAACATTTTTTTGTTGCGTAGCGAATGTAATGAACTAGTTTAAAGAAACTATTCCATAGAAGGAACGATCGGAACTTGGTTCTTAAAGTGAACGGAATGGTCGTCTGGATCATTCCGTTGACTGACCGAATTAACTAACGTGTACCAATAAACGATTGAATTGAAACTACCATATGACCGTACGTCAAACCGTACTAATGGCATCATATAGAAGTCTCCGTATTGGCATAGATAATTTAATAACATTTATTTTAAATAAAATACACACTATTTTCTGAAAGATATTGAGCAAAAACAAATTATTGTTAAAATATTTATTCCGCCGAATTATGGTACTGTTTTCGTAACTTGTTGTTGCAATCGGATTTTAGTCCTGATAAAGAAGATGTGTAACCTACAAATAATTATTTGTTAGGTTTACAAATATAATTACAAACTTCAGATTATAGAGAGATCGTAGGTCAATATCTCAATGGCGATAAGATATTTTTCTGTAAACAGAGGTCTACAATTTCGGTATTTGAATATAAGTATTGCTTAAGAAGGTTGTGCCACATCTTCCAATTAGAATTTGTATAACCAAAAATTTTTCATACCATAGAAATAGAAAAATAAACAATTAATTTAATAACTTGCCCATCCCAACCGACCGAAATTAAACATTCATTCTTAGCACGAATAAAACGTTCACTTGGGAACAATTGTCGTATTTTTGAGATAACAAATGAAAACACTCCACATTTCAAATTTAATGATGAACAAAAAAAATAAAGAAAATAAAAATTACATAGAATAGCAGCGGTTGTCATTATTAATAATGATAAACCATATAACTGTCAGAGTTTAGCCTGCCGCACGCTATTCCATTTTGAGTGGTGATGATGTTACTTCTCCCTCCCCTCACCATCTTCAAAAAATTACAGCATTGAACATAGAAAATATTTGAAATTTCCTCTATAGAGGAAATTACACATCATTTTTCGTGGGCTGAATGAGTAGGGGACAATCTATCTCTTCTTTAATAATCGTACTTACCTTAAGCCAATCCGCCAAGACAATTACAGCAGGATCCTGAAGTGAGTTTAATAGCTCCGATGCAACACGTTTCTTTTCGCGTCGGTAATTTTTACGTTGAGCCTTATATGATTCTTTACGATTAAGTTTCGATGAATCGGCTGGTGTCTGTGTGTTAAGAAAAAGAAGAGAGGGAAAAGGGAAATGATTATAAATTATGTGATTTGTATTAAGAGAATTATGTCTTTAAATATAAATATTATAGAGAATAAAAAATTAAAACAAATAAATAAAGTGTGAAGGTTGTTATATCGTCGAAATACGATATCTTAAACAACTACACCTGTACTTAAATGAAATGATTTAGGCTGGGCATGACCAACATTTTATACCCTCAAGCTCAATAGAGAGAAGAAGACATATGTATATTACAACCTATAGTATACAGTGAGTAGAAAAAATCTATGCACAAAAAACGTTCATTGGCAACATAGAAAATGTCTGGGTACCAGGAGATATAAAGGCGATTGTAATTACATAAATTATTAAAAATAAGTTAAAATGGCATTAAAATTGGCCGATCCGAACAAAATAAATTGCCAATGCAAAAATCTAAAGACAATGGAGATTCCTGTCACTGTAATTGAGGTCGTTTATGCTCTGAAATTGTTAAATACGATATTACATATACTGGATTAGGAGCTTCAACATTCCGAAAACGATGAGGGCCTTTTTGTATCTATGTAAACACATGGAGGTATATTGAATATTTTATGCTAAGTTAAAGTACACTGTGGTGGAAAATTGTTGTCGAAATCGTCAACATTCCGTCAATGGAGCGGGACTTTAATATGGGGACTATGCCAAAACGTGAACCTATATTGATAATTTCCTGCATAAATGTATGTCAGTCTCCAAAAACTAAGAAAAATAGGTACCTCAGGTGAAAATGGAAGTAAAACCTATATGGGGGCTCCACCCAGAGGTGGACGGGTAGATATCATTTGCAACATCAAACATCCTAGGAGTCGTGACAAAGTGTGTTTAAAATTTCATAGCTCTATCATAAATATTGCGAGCTTAATTGTACAAGTTAAAACGGCTAAGATTTGTATACCCTTCACCACACTGTGGTACAGGGTATTATGTATTTGTCCATATGTCTGTAACAGGCAAAAGGAATCGAGATAGACCCATGGTTCCTTTTAAGAACATGCATAGAATCACTTTCTGAGTCCATTTATGCATGTCCTTCCGTCTGTAGATGTTAAATTGTAAACAGAGTACAGGTCGCATTTATGATCCGATTTGAATGAAATTTGGCACAAGTCACTTATTTGGCCCAAGGACGAACTCTATTGAAATTGAAGAAAATCGGTTCATATTTTGATATAGCTCCCAAATATAGTTTCGTCCGATTTAAGGTAAATGGGGCACCAAAGCCCCTACATATCTTTCGATTTACACGAAATTTGGCATAGCGTACTGAATTAGGTCCAGAATTATGTGTGCTAAGTTTCGTGAAAATCGGTTTAGATTTAGATATAGCTCCCATATATAGTTTAGTCCGAATTTATGCAAATGGTGCACCAAAGTCCCTATATATCTTTCGATTTGTAGGAAATTTTGCATAGTGTAGTGAATTGAGTCTAGAATGACGTGTGTCAAGTTTCGTGAAAATCGGTTCAGATTTATATATAGCTCGCATATATATTTTCGTCCGATTTTATGTTAATGGAGCACCAAAGCCCCTACATATCTTTCGATTTACACGAAATTTGACATAGCGTATTGAATTATGTCTAGAATGATGTGTGCTCTTGTTTTCGTGAAAATCGGTTCAGATTTAGATATAGCTCCCATATACATTTTCGTCCGATTTAATGTAAAATCCGCAAATTGTGCACTAAAGACCCAAAGTTTGGCCGATTGGAACACAATTTTGTACAATGTACTAAAGTTACTATAACATAAGACGTGGCAAGTTATGTTCGAATCGGTTCAGATTTAGATATAGCTATTGGTTCGTCTTCGAAGACCCACACGGTCAAATACTATTTTTGTTTCGTACTCATATAAATATATTCATGATTTGTCACATCTGACGATGTTATAAAAGCTTTGAAACATCGTTTCAAATTTAGATATAGCTCCCATATATATTTTCGTCAGATTTTATCTAAATGGTACACCAAACTCCCAATATTTGTTTGATTCAGACAAAATTGTGCACAACGTACTGATTTAGGTCCTCTTTAATGTATATGAAGTTTTGTTGAAGTTGGTTCAGATTTAGATAAAGCTCACATATATAGCTTCATCCGATTTTATCTAAATGGTGCATCAAACTCCCAATTTTTGTCCGATTTAGACGAAATTTGGCATAACGTATGAAATTAAGACTAGGATAGAGAGCGTTAAGTTTCATTGAAATCAGATCAGATACAGATATAGTTCCCATATATACTCTCGTCCGATTTTAGATAAATGGTACACCAAACTCTCAAGGTTTGTTCGATTGAGACACTATTTTGCACAGCGTACGGAAATTAGTCCAGTTTTATGTATGCGAAGTTTTGCTGAAATAGGTTCAGATTTTGATATAGCTTCCATATATACTTCCATCCGATTTCATCCAAATGGTGTAATAAATAACTAAAGTCATTTTTTTCGATTGTGATGAATTCCTGCACAACGTATCAAACTGGAGCTACAATATGTTTTGAGTTCATGCAATTTGTGAAGCAAATAATAATAAAGGTTTCTCCTATGGAAATGAAACTGTGGACAGCGCTTTGTCCTGCATTTGGTCCCGATTTTTTCATAGATATCAGAATGGTATGTGTATGCTTTTTTAATTGCTTCAAATATCTATGTATCTATGTCGGCCCCGTCCGACTTTTGAGCTTTTCTTACGGGTTTTAAATAATATAAAAAAATGTGAAAACTAATTTGAACTTACCTTATCGGTTTGATTGCCATCGTATTTGTCACGACTGTCCGATGTCCAATTGGCGAGGCCTAGAAAGAATTTCATGTTGGACGTTGTCAATTAACACAGCAGGAAACAGTTTTTTTTTTGTTTGTTATACAAATTCACAACTTAAGATCACAGAAAAGTTTTCAAAATAAAAAATAATTGATATATCACAGGAAGACTAGCAAATCACATCCTAGAAAATTGTTTACGCACTTCATGTGCGTAGGTGTGGGCGTGTGTATTTAAATGTTTAGTTTAATTTGGTTTTATTTTTTTATTTATTTGTCTTCGTCTTTTTTGTACTAATTGTTGTAGTTTTTTTGCAAATAAATTTAAATTAAAAATAACAAAAGGTCGGCCAATGAACTAAAATAGTTGTTGAGTGTGTGTGTGTGAGTGGGATGTTAATGGTAATATGGTGGTTGTTGTTGTTGGTGGCGTTACGAGTACACCCCTGCTCTCCTTTCAAAATCATTGTCTTGCTAGTTCATGCATTTCTTTTCAACATTTCTTGGGTCATTTTGGTTGTTTTTTTATTGGTTAACGCTCTTCAAAAAAAGAAAACATAAAAACACGCAATTTTTTGTTTTGCAAAATAATATTTGTTTTCTTTTACAATCGCAAGAACAACAACAACGACAACACACCACTAAATAAAACCGAATAGTAAACAATTCCTCTTTCAAGGTTTGTTGATGTTTAAATATCGAATAGGGGGGATTATTGCTGGGACTTTCTTGCTGTCATCGTACGCTGTTGTTGTTTTTGGTAAATGTTTAAATGGGCTTTTAATGTTGTTGTTTTTGTTGTATATTAGACATTTGTCATAATCACAGTTTGACTGTTATGTTTATTTTCGTGTTGTCGTTGTTGTTTTTATTCTTAATGCCTGCGGACAGACAATTTTTAGACAAAATTTTATTTTGTTTACACAAATATTTTTTGAAATTGATTGCATTTCTTTGACTATTTTTCTTCTTCCTTATTACTTGTATTATTTATTTTCTTTGTTTTGCCTGGGGTAGTGTTTTAAAGAAATTTCACTTTATATTTTTTGTTGTTGTTATTATTACACTCATGATATACACTATTAAGTATATTTCATCATATACTTTTTAATGTTTTTTTTGACACAAATTCAGCAAAAACAAATTGTGTTAATATGTCGGTACAACGTAATTACATTTGTAAATAAGATGGGGTGAATCCAAAGTGTCAGCAGTTCAAAAAAGTAGATATGATTGAAAATGATTGAGTTAAACTCCTTGAAGAAGAATACAAAGTCTTTTTTCAAATTTAGTCAGCACGATCGAGCAATCGACATAAAGCATATCAAATGTTTAAGCCATTCTGCATGATATTAATACGATAGATATATATATATATATATATTACTGACAAAATTTGACAAACGCTAAAAAAGGCTCGGGCCAATTTACCGGCCAAAACGTAGAATTGATGGGTCATCCGCATATCCCTGACTTTGTACCCAATAACTTCTGTTTATTCCCGTACATCAAAAAAAGCCAGTAAGTCGGACTGGACCGACTATATGATACCCTTCATATATATTCTAGATATGTATCCTAACAGACGTCGGGCGAAAATATATATGGAAGATATATCTAAATCTGAATCGATGTTCACGAAACTTTACACACATCATTCCAGACTCTATTCAGTATAATATGCCAAATTT
>NW_026878971.1:0-25757 GCF_032173495.1 Musca vetustissima
TTTAACGATACACCTCAAAAAGGTCATAACTGTTGACGAAACATGTATAGTTATGACATTGAAAACAAAGCCCAAATATTGCAATGGAGACGTCCGGAAGAACCAACAATGAAAAAAGTACCTAAGGCTTGACCAAATGTGAAGTTTTTGCACACTGTTTTCTGCGACAGCAATGGCGTGATACAACATGAATTCTTGAAAAATTGGAAAAACACCGTATTCACCAGATTTCAACTTAGAAATGTTTCGAGGATTGGCAAACACATTTAGGGGATTACTTTATATGGTTCAAAATAGTTATGTATGAATAAATAAACTTTAATTTTGTTGATTAAACCTTAACAGAGCGAGCAATCTACTAATAAGTGAAAAAAGCGTTAAGTTCGGCTGGCCGAATTTTATATTCCCTTTACCATAGGTATACTGACAGTACTTGAAATTAAAGTTCCAACCCCGCGCGGAGCTATATTATATATGAATGACCTTTGGAAGTGAGGTTAAAACTTCCGATGTAAACAAAAATGGTTGGGATATTTATATAGGGCATATTACAGATAAATGAACGTGGCAAACCATATGTTTTAATAATATATTGAAAAATACTGAAGACCAGAAACATTAAATTGCAAAAATTAATATTAAATTCCTAATATTACCATCATAGAGTATTGACATTTATAAGCAATGACGATGAACTTTGTTATACTGCTGGAACTTCTGATGTGAGAAATAAATGAAAATACCAATAAGTGACCTATACCGACAATTGTACCAATCGTTTGTTGTAGGCCATATTGCACGCGAAATACAAATTTCAGCAATTTTTAATGGGTATTTTTCTTAAATATTAATAACGCATGGTAGTGTGCAACATGTGTATAAAATCCTCAATATACTGTAATTTACAGGGCAAATTTATATGTGGGAGCTATATCCAAGGGTGAACAATATTAATTACATCGTGTAGGAAATACGGAACATTTGGAGTTATCATTATATATGACTATGCCTAATTGAGAACCGATATAGCTCAATTTGGAACCTAACAATTTCGTTTTGTATCACAATACCTTACTTCACCCTTAATATAAAATGCGTAGGCATTTTTAAATAGGGGCTAGGCCTAAATGCGGGCCGATATTGTTTATTATCTAAATCGTCATAGAATTCCATACTTTGTAGGGTATAAACTTACAATTTCGAGTACAGAATATCCCCCTATAAATTTGGGGCTACCGGAAAAAGTGCACCTATATTTTTTAGTGGAGAATAATAGTTAGTGGAGAAATATGGTACCCTATTTCATCGAATTCGGTTGAAAAGAACGGTCAAGAACCCCAAAATATCGAAAATTGGAGGGTCCTTATATGGGGGCTATGCCTAAACGTGGACCGATATAACGATCTATCTCAATGCGTGATTGAAATATTACTATATATATATATATACTTTATAGGGTTGGAAATGATCTTTTCGATCAGTTACTAACAACTTTTTTCTGCTACAGAGTTGGCGCGATTTGAAAAAAAGAACTATTAAAACCAAGGACTACTTTGTTTATATGGGTGTTCAAATTTTCTTACATTTGCTTTACATTTTGGATTAAAACTAAAATTGTCTGTGCTTTTTATACCGCCCATTTAGTTTATATTCACGTCGCCTTCCGGAAAAATTATGTTAGGGATCTACAATTTTTTACACAAATGTCTTATGTATTCTCTCAAGAAAACTTAGAAGGGTACATATATCTGACTACGTTTAGGCATATGCCCTATATAAAGACTTCTCCCTATTTTCGGTATTTAGATGATATTTTTGGTACTCATATAGTGGAATCAAATCTTTCTACTAAAAATGAAAACAAATGTGTCAACGTTAAGTTATTGCCCCCATATCGATTTTCGATAATTAGACAAGTTTTCATTTAAATTTATGTTAATTTTTTTGCAATGTCGCTAAATCCTTTAAAAACCTTCAAAATACTGACAATGTGGCGCAGTGGAGATTACATCAACACACATATATATATATATAGTAGCGAACCATGGTCATATGATATGTGTTTACATTTGTGTCAAAATAACTGTAAATAATATATATATTTTCTTTGGCTGTTTATAATTTCAATTATTAGTTTTCAAACTAACCATAGTGCGTTCCAAATTCTCTTTACTAAAATGTTTTAAATGTAAATTTTTTTTTTCAAAAAGGAAAAATAATTTCAAAATTACCGTTACATTTTTTGTTCTCGCTACTGTATATATAATGTCAAGTCATCTTAAAAATATTTAAAATTTTTCAATCCTATTTTGATACAGATATAATTTTTTTAATGTGTACTTTAAATAAGTTAATTCGATTCTTTCGAATTGAATATTGTAGCCATACGCCTAGTAGTATTATTCATAACAAATTAATCGCAGTTTAAAGTGCATAACTAATTATAAAAATAATAATAATACCAATAATAATCTAATACTGTTGTAATTAAAATTGAATTTAATTTCTCTAGGATCATTTCAAATGAAATCAGTCTACAAATATCTTTATATAATTATGTATTTAGTTTAAAACGTATACGCCATTGGGGATATCAATTTTCATGTGTGTGTACGTGTGTTTATGCATCTATGTATATGTGGGTGAGTGTGTGTTTCTACATATATATTTTTGTTTGAGTATCGATATCAAATCATTTAATTACAATATAAATAAAATTTTATTTAGATTGTGTCGTGCAAATGGGACATTTCACAGTGATTAGACCAAATAAATGGTTTTCATAAATCAATCGCCAGTATGAGAATCCAAATTACACACATCTACATTTCAGTACAGACTTCAAAGGAGAAATTTTGTTAATTTGATTAAAATCCACGAAAATAGCCGTACAGACTTCAAAGCATAAATTTAGTTTTTTTTTTTTAATCCACATGGTTCATGTTTATACAGAAAACGATACTGGGCTTTAAATAAAACTAATTTTGAATTAATCCAATGATTCGAAATTTGTCTTTTATTCTGTGAAATGACCCCAACGTCCACGAATATTTACATATATTTGTTTTCATATTTGATTTAGATCAATTTACACGAAAATTTGCTGTGCGGAAATCGAAAAAAAAAACGATTGAATGAATGAACAACAACAGCAAACACATATAGATGGGATATTTGAAATCTAACTACAATACGCATTACCACCAGCTAAATTAATTATGAATGAACTAATTTGTTGTTCTTATTTAATATGAATTTGCAAATAAGTATTATATTACAATTAAATTGTCGGTTTTCCGATTTTTGTTTTGCTTTGTTTTGTTATTGTTTTTTTTCTGTTCTGTTTTTCGTCGGTATTGTTGCGATAAAATTCTTTGGCCAATTGTAAAATCGCTTTTCATCAGCAATAATCAATTTATTTATTTATTTCTGTTCGTTTTGATGTTGCTACTGGCTATTTGATCTGTAATCCACACAAAAGACTTTAATTCCAATTAGATGACCAAGGCCGTTCATTGTTCGTTTGACTGTTACTTGCAATTCAAATTTGGGTTTGTTTTGAGCACTCCCATTATTGTGGAAGTGTGTGTGTGTGTGTGCCCATTTTTGGCGAATTAAATTCTGTGAAATTTAATTTTCGTTTAGTTTTGAACTTACAAGCAAAACGAATTGGAATTTTCTCATTAGCCATATCCATTTGAATAAACAGCTATTTTTTGTTGCCAAATATTTGTCTTCATTCCCATATTGATGGTTGAAATTGATTTCTCATCTGGTTGTAGATGCGCCAAATCAAATCAATGCCATCAAACCAACACAATGACAAAATCATTTACAAAATATGTATGTGGCTGTTGTTGTATTTAGTCTGTTGCATCCGCCGTAATGTCTGCTGAAATAGACCAGAATAAATTGACAAATTAGTGAGTTATATTTTTGAGCAGAACTAACTATTTTAATTGAATATAAATATGGTATGACTATGTGTGAGTGTGTGTGTGTGTGCGTTAGTGCATATGAACATACATTGTTTTAGTGTTAACTCATCAAAAATCCATAAAAAATATTTGATTGCGGTTGTGTGTTTATATAGCGTTTGGACATGTTGTTTTTTTCGAGTCAGTCAGTTGGTTTAATCTAAACTGTAAACAATGACTTGGAATTCGGCAAACGCTATCATTCTGTTAGTTTATGCTGTAATAACAATTGTTTTGGGATTCCATTGGATATTTGCACCAGCATGATGGTCGATGTTTTGAAAAACCGCAAAAAAATGTTTGTCTATATATATTTATATATATATATATACATACCTTTAATAGACATCGTGTGTGTATGTGGGTTTGTATTAAATTTAGTTTAAAGTGGAAGATTTATGAAATATATTTTGCTAAAAAAAGTATTTATGGGAGCTAAATAGAAGCCATTTAGTGTGTACACCTAAGTCTGTCTATACACGGTAGATTGGTTCCTGAAGAAGCCGTGAAAGAAAGTGTAAAAAAGACATTGATCTTATACATAAAGGGAATTCCCCTAAATTAGTGCTATTCACATTTGCTTTGACCAGTAAAAATTGTTTGTACGCGCTAAAGGCGAATTCACTTAAATCTGTAAGCTAGTGTTCGCAAACTATCGATACTATCGATGGTTTCAGACTTTTTTCTTTCATAAATACTTTTTTGTGATATGAACATACTTCGCAAAAATTAAATTTGACAAAAAAACCAGTGAGCGGAGCAGTATAGTCGGACGGGGCCGACCATACGATACCCTACACAACTACCACGAACTCTAACTTTCTGAGGATGTTTATTCCGAGTCTGAGTAATATTTCGTGATATTAGCCCCCTCTTGTCCGATTAGAGGTTAAGAACACCTCTTCCTTACTTTTTTCGAATATTCAGTACAGTCCTTCTAATTACTTGTCCAGATTACCTTCACGGTGGGTTGTGTTGTGATTTTCGGATTATACTCTACTCGAAAACACACAAAAAATTATGTTTTCCGTCCATTTCATCCCAAAATTTTAATCTGATCATCACCGAAAATTGTAGGCGTTGTTCTTGACCATAACTGGAACTTCATGAAAAATTTCAAAGCCATCAGCGCGATATTTCTCCCTCTAATGTGGTAATGGGTTACTAAATAATATCTGAATACGTAAGTACCTGTAAATATTTGACTGTAACTCCCACATCTGAGTAGATACATCAATATATTTGGTATCAATTTAAAGGCCGACCACTCCTCTTGGATATGCTATCAACTCCTGGGTTCTACATCCTCCAGGAGTAAATATATATGCCATAGAATACAAATTTTGTCATTTTTCACACAAAAGTCAGGGTCCATTTGACCCGCTAAATATTGACCGATCTTTATCAAAACATGCATGCTTATTCTCTGGCCCAATACCCTTCTCCATGCAAAAATTCACGGTGTTTGGGCCATAATTGCGGCCTCTGGAGCGACCAGAAAAACCGACAAAAATTTAGTATTTGGTCCATTTCATCCCCTAAATATTAACCGATCTTTTCCAAAAACAATAGGGGTCTTCATTGGCCAGAACCCATCCTACATGCAAAAGTTCGTGAAGATTGGTCCAAAACTGTGGTCTGTATTGTGTTTACAAATTATAATGGACAGACGGACACACATGTCTAGATCGACTCAGCTAGTCGAGATATGACGATCGGTATACTTAAAGGTGGGTCTAGGACCAATATTTCGCGGCGTTACAAACATTTGGGGCTGCACAAAGCTATAATACCCTGACAACATAGTTGTGTAGGGTATAAAAATTAAGTACATAAAATTTCAAATCGTGCTAAATGGAATAAAATCGTTTAAAAAATTAAAAATATTCAATTCAATTAAAAATAATAAAACCGTGTACAAAAAGACCGTGTAAAAACAGACTTAGCTGTACAATTCGAATGAACTCAGACGAAAATATACAAGGGTTCTATTTACATATAAAAATAATTCCAAGATCTCCACCTGACGAATAATAGTCCATAACTGCGGCTTATATTTTACTTTTGTGATAAATGATGTTATAAAGATTTATATATTCTATTTGGGGTCTCCGATTAATTTTCAGTGAGCTGAAACGTAATAACAACTTCAGTAGTAGAAAATCTTTCTACAAAAATATTGGTCCACTTTTTTCACCACATGGTACATCCCAAATTTTGCTGTTTTGGGGAGTCTCATCACGTTTTCAAACAAATTGGTTATATTTTAGTATTTTGAATTGTCATTGGGTCTAAGTTATTCTTCATGTCAACCTTGCCGAACTTAACTTGTTTCTTGACTCCTAAGAAAATACAAAGTTGGACTTTGAGAGTATATAAATTAAACTTACTTATTTTTCACATGACTTTTTATTATTTACCGCACTATAATGTGACGTATCGATTTTTTTTTTAAATTAAAGGTCTCTCGATGCTTTATTACGTCCGTGTTAGGTTATAGTTACGTTTAAAAACAATATTGTGTAGCACCAAGAAATAATGGTCAATATTAGAGCTGTTTATTTTGGAAATGGTTTAAGTCAATTTTTTTCTTATATTGAGAGGTTTATATTTGATTTGTTTCAAAAATGTTGTTAAGTGGTATAGATATATTTGTGGCTTGGCGCCCTTAAACATAATCGAATATATAACGTAATATATTTTGAAAACTTTTCTAGAAAACCAAACTTTGTACCAGAACATTAAATGAACTTAAACAACTTTAAACATATATAATGTTATATTTTGACTAGTACTTAGAAACTGAAAATGAACCCCTCTTGTTAACGTTCGCCTTCGGGCCACCCAGCCACTCTATAGTTATTAAAAATCAATTTTAAATTTAAATTAAATTTTGATATTTAAAGTGCGTGGAATATGTTAAGTAAATTTTATTTTTGTACACAAAAACATGTATTTGTATATATCTATATTATATATTAAATGTATACATTTATATTTAACCACAATTATTTGAAAAATTCACGATTTGTAGTTTTGTACACATTCGATAATTGTGCCAAATGCAACCACAATTGCAATAGCCACAAACACGTACAAATGTAGATAGATATAGTTGCGAATTAAAAAAATCAACAACGAAAGCCTATATACATACATACACATATATACCTTTGTATGTATACATTTTGGACCATAACCAACCAATGTCTGACAACAAAAACAACGTCAACTATTTTTCACTTCTCCCTCCATCCCTGTCCGGGTGAGCGACAGGTCCTAGACTGATATATGAGTGGATGTATTATTATTGCATAGCGCATCCATTACAGATTTCAACACTCGGCAACCACACAACCGAAATGTTGAAAAATATGTTTGTTGTTTTTCCTTCCGCCTCCACTCGGCACATCTTCGAAAAGCGCTTACCTGTAACTATACCCCCTATGTGTTGGCCTTATACAGGTTTATGTACGAATGTATATGGATTGTTTTTGTTCACTTTCAATGCAATGCGGGACAGACTGGCAGACGTACAAAAATGAAACCCATCATCACCCAGAGATATTCATCATCGTTGCCATCACCACCGCCATCATCAATGTTGCATTGGTAGAAGGCATCACATTTGTGGTTCACGAGGCTACCGAATAAAGTGGAGAATAACCATTCGTATAAGGAGCAAAACACAAAAAAGAACTCCCACCTTTTGAACTGCCTGAATTATTCAGAAGTAGTACAACTACAATCTGAAGAGTGCTCTATGTGTTGTATTTTTCCCAGAGACAGAAAGCTGTGATACTTACTGGTGTGATTAAAGGAAGCAATGACAATAAACATGATGGTTAGGTTGATGATTAAGATCTTAAAATCTGGAATATTCGAATACGACAATTGTAGTGTTTTCAAATGAAATCCTTTCTTCGAAAATTACTTGTAATTTTTCTTAAAACTACTTTAAAGTTTAATTGTAAGAATTGTAATAATATTTGCATCAGGGTGCGCAAAGGTAGCTGGTGGTTGAAATTCTTTCTGACATTCTCTCACGAATGAAAACAAACATTCCCGAATTCTCGCGAATGCTCAAAACATCAACAACAAACTTTTGTGAACTCCATAGTTGTTGGACATGTGTTTTGTTATTCCACACATTTTCTGCTACTCACACATCCATCCATTTGTTGCGTGTGTTTACTTTTTTTTATATTTTTGTTTGTTGTTGTTGTTTTTAACAGTGCTCGCGAACATTTTATCGTTCGTGAATTTTTCGTACAATTCGAACATTCCCGAGAGATTGCTTCATTATTCGCGATAAATTGAAAACATTCGAATTCTCGCCCTGATTTGTATACCCTCCACCATAAGGCTGTCATTTCAACTCCTACAAATATTCCCCAAATCAGAATAAAATTCTATGTCTATTTATGCTGAAATCACCATATAGATCGCCATAATTAAGATTGAGCTCTTAAATTTTGCACAGACATTGCTGGTCCTTCTATGATGTTTGATATTGTAAATGGGAGATATCGGCCCCTAATTATTCTGCATTTTGGGTAAGTTTTGAAATTGTATTGGCTGTAATTATATATTTTGGATTATTATTGTATAACGAATCTCCCTACAATTATTTATCAATATAGTTTCACTTTCTAGGGTAACCCTAATTGTTTCTCTTTGTGTGTCAAATATTCCTACTTAAAATGTGCCATGGCAGAGCCTACTATTTATAAAGGCCACGAATGATTACAGGCATTTTAAATAATGGCGGAGACTATAACCAAGAACAATAGATGTTTTCTTTGGCTAGAACCCATGTTACATGCCCTGCATAATGGACAGACGGACGGACGGACACACATGTCCAAATCAGCTCAACTAGTCTAGATGTGACGATCGGTATACTTAATGTTGGGTCTATAATACATTGACAACAATATGATACGGATGTTCGGATACATAACCTTGCCAAGATAACTGAAAAAGATATGCTAGATTTTATTAAAATTCCTAGAAAAGCAGATAAACTACGAGTGAACTTATTGGGTGGGTAATCCTAAATGTTCTTTGCTAATATTGAAGAAGAAAAAACAATGCCATCAAACGCCGCTAACAATTTCAGGCTGTATTTTTATTTCACCCTAAACTAAATTTGTGCTGTTGTTATTTGGCGACTCAATGTCGATTACGAACTGCCTTCTAGTCTCAATATATCATTAGTAATCGGAATTATCTACTTAGTCGCAGTTAAATTTTTTTGAGGGCATCACTTATTTCAGCAAAGATTTTTTCCAGGAGTTCCTTAGAAGACTCAACCATTGCGATGCAACCATGACGCACTCTGAAATCGATTCTTTCGAATTCTTGTGGCAATGACAAGTTCAATAACGGATTGTGAACATTATAACGAAATATATTCTGGTATAAAGAATGATTTTACTCTCCAATTAAGCATAGATGGTTCATTGAATTATACTCTGTATATGAAGATTGAACAGACTGGGCAAAATAGTTGAATAGACATAAACTTAATTTCTGGTTGGGTCTATAACAATCTACCGATAAATACTCTTCTGGGTCGATAACATCCCATTTGTTTTCCAATGTACACAACAAACTATAAACACATATACTGACGATGCTAAAGTCAATCTCAAGCAACACTGAATACAATGAAGTTGAAAACTTCTCCACCTTCTCATATAAGATTTCACTTTATCTATGTCACCTACCTTTAGTAAAAACGTTGAAAAATTATATGTAAACATTTTTTAATGAAGTCTATACAAATATTTTTTATATTATGCAAAAAAAAAAACAAAACAGAAAATAAATATTGAAACACTTGGCATAAAGACCTAAAAGTGTTCTTTTATACGATGCCCATTAACGCTGCATACACTGTTGCTATTACAATAAATGGATGCTCGATTTACATCGATGAAAACATCATCTGGAAAAATCAAATACTCTGCGCAATCAGCCCACGAAGGAGTGAACGAACAATAGAGCCAGCCAGAACATCTCCATGAAACACCAGTTTTATGGCAGTTTGCTAACGCGATACGTTGACACCTCTCTATTGGTGTTCGTTTGATACTACTCCTACCTACCACTGCACTCTATAAGGACGGGAAGATGTTAGGAATTTCGCCTCAACCAATTCACGCTTCAAAACTGCATTTTTCCCCGATGCAAAACAATGTGCAAGTAAGTATGCGTATGTTTATATTCTTAAGGGCCCATCGATTTGTATGCGGTTAGACAGAGTGGGGTGGGTGTGTGAGTAAGGTTGATCGATGGATGGATGGTTTGTTGGATGCATTGCTGCTGTTATTTGTTGCGGGTAAATACATTTTAGTATTTTGTTGTAAATTGTTGCTTTCCGTTATTTGGCGTTGCCGTTGCGATGAGCATAAAATCAGTGGAAATTGAGTGAAAATTGTACGCTTGATTTCATGAATAAACATTTTAACGATTTTGTCAAAAATTTACACATTTTCAAATGCTTGTGTACACATAATTTCATGTAAGTTGGAAAAATGTACGAAAGGCATGCATGAATGTGCAAACACATTACGAACACGAAAATAAAATAGTTTTGTTTCAATATGTACATTTTTGGTAAATTGTACAGAAATTAAACTTAAAAAAGATATATGTGAACAAAAGTCAATGTCTATAATTTTGCAATAAAAGAAATGTTTTTTTTTCTTTTATTTGATTCATTTTGTTTTATATACATTAAAATAAAATATCCAAAAATTAATTTGATATTTGGTATATACTCAATACTTATTCCTAATTAAATGTTCCTCATTTGTATCAGATGTAAAATATTGTCGATTTTTGTTTTAATGCCTTAAACGATCGTAATAAATTCTATTTGTAAAACTTTTGTAATTCTGTATATTTATGGTCTACTAAACAAAAACCATGGTCCATGTATAAAATCCTCAAAATACTGCAATTTAAAGGGCAAAGTATCCATATGGGAACTTCATCGTGTAGAAATAGTAGGAATGTTTGAAGTTATAATGATATGAGGCGCTATGCCCAATTAAGGACCCCATTTTCGTTTTATATCACATCGATCATTTTCGTTTTATATCACAATACCTGATATAAACTGACAATTTCGAGTAAAGATATAAGGACCACCCCCAAAAGGGGGTGAATATTAATTCGGTTGAAAAACGCAACCAAAACCCGAAAAATTAGGTGTTATATGAGCGCTACCGCAAAAAGTGGACCTATATTTATAATTTTTGGTGGAGAGACTTGGAACCCAATAAGAAGTCATTGTACCAAATTTCAGCGTATTCGGTTGAACAAAGCATTCAAAAACCGCGAACATGACCTGTCGGCGGACAAAAATAACTCTATACAAAATTTTGGCAATCTATCTCAATTCGTTTTGAGACTAGAGTGATTACAACAGACTGACAGACATACGTCATCGAATTTTACGCTGATCATGGATATATATACTATATAGGGTCTGAAATTATTATTTCGATAAGTTACAAATGGAAAAACAAACTTAATAACCCTCAATATTATGGTGGAAGGTATAGAAATAAGACCTTGGTGCTACTGAAGACGTTTACATGACGAATCGTGGATCTATGCATATGAGCTCCAACTAAGGAGCAATTTACAGTCTGGGACATCGAAAAATCACTTCGAATCAAATGGTCAACTAGTTGGCTACACCTAAGTCTGTTTTTACATGGTAGATTGGTTCCAGAAGAATTAAAAAAGAGCTATTCACATTTGCTTTGACAGTAAAAATTGTTTGTACGCGATAAAGGTGAATTCACTTAAATTAAGATAGTGTTCGCAAACTATCGATACTATCGACTTTTTTCTTTCATAAAAATATGAACATACTTCGCAAAAATTAAATTTGACAAAAAAAAATTTAAGTACATAAAATTTCAAACCGTGCTATATCAAAACCGTGTACAATAAGACCGTGTAAAAACAGACTTAGGTATATTGTGGCTATAATGAATAATGTTCAGTAAAAGGTGTGTACACTAGGTTTATGACTTTTTTACAACCTCACATCCATGCATCATATTTTGATGAGTTTTTTCTAATATTAGATTCAATTTGAAATCTTAAGGTGGTTCGATAAAGCGGGAGGTTGTCCTTATTATGTCAGGACAGACTTAAATAATGTTTATATCATGCGCGTGACTCATTCTGTAGTTCATTACAAGAGAAACCACCTTTGGTTAGTCTTTCATGACCGGAGTTTTTCTTGACATACACCTTGACTTAACTAGTTCTTCTTCTTTGAACTCCTTCACAAGGTTAATTGTCGATTAATATTTCTATAGATTTTGATGCCTATTGGTTAGTACATTTTTTTAAATTATAAAATACACTACACAGTTCTATGGACCGTAATGCAAAATAACATTTGTCATTGCACATTATCGCTTTCATCATTTATGTGTTGGGCAATTAAACGGAAGCCACTGTATTTTATGTTTGTACAATTGAAAATGATTTGTTGTCACTTATCTGGTCATGACATTTATGTTTGTCTCCCAACTAAACTTGGTGTGTGCGTGCGTGTGTGTGAATTCTCGATTTATTTGATAATAAATAATAATTAATTTATTTGAAATTGATTTTAATTCACAACATGCACACAAATCTATAGTCTATACGAGTATAACAAGTGCTCCTTCACACAGAGCCCATAGCATAACATTCATATTCACATAATTTATTGATTTGCAACATTTTAATTTACAACATTTAATTTATTTGCTGGCATTGCTATAATCACACGACCATCATCAGCTTATCGGATGCGATTTGACAATAACTACTGGGGATGATCCATGGCAAACAGTATTTGGTTCGCAATGAACTCTGGTGCAGGAAGCTGGAGGAACGGAGTTTATTTTTATTGGAAAATATAGTTTGCGAAAATGCATATGTGTGTATGTGTGCACGTATAGTTTTATAAAAATATAATGATATTAATGTATGCGTATGAATATTGTTGTGTAATAGGAAATTCGATAAATTTTCGTTTAAATTGAAATTTGTTTCGGTTTCAGCAAACAATGCCGATAGAGATCCGTAATTCCAGCAGCTGCAGTGGCAGCGGCATCATGACGCTCTGACCCAATTCATTATTGACAGTTTACAAATTGTAATAAGTGAAATTTGTGACAATTTAAATTGATCTAAAATATTTATACAGAAGGTCAGTTGGCCTTTATCATAGAGTATTTTATGACAGATTTCCGGGAATAATTAAAAAATTATTCTGTTTTAAATTTATTTTTTGCGAAATGAGAATTGAGGGGAAGTTGGTGTTTAAAATAAATACAAAACAACATTGTTTGAGTTTGGTATAATGATAGGATGGGCTAAATTATTCTTGGTAACGATTACAGTTGAAAACTGTTGTAATTAGATTTATTTTGGTTTTAATGCCCAGGGAATATAAATTATAAGAAATACTGAAAATAATACATGTTGTATTAATTCTAGGTAATATGATTGCTTTGGTTTTAAGCATTTAAAACCAACAATGACCAAGTTATGGCTGAGATATACAAAAAACCCTGTATAGTCGGCATACAATTGTGTACATCGAGATATGCTCCATCATATCCAATGAAATGTGTCAAATTTGTTGTAAATTCCTCCAAATGTACATATAACTCTCATAGATATTTTATATAAACGGTACACCAAAATTTCTAAGTTTGTCATGTCTGTACATATTTATGTACCGCATGAAGTCGGTTCATATATAGAAGTCCATCAATTTGTGTCATGCATCCGACAGACAGATGTAACAAATTGGTGTTAGAAACAGCTCTTTCGTATACTGTATAATTCAATGGCTGTTCCATGTTTCGTTAACAGTTTTGGGGTCTAAGATAAGGTGTAAAGTTCGTAGGTCTATGTGGATTTTTTATTGAAATCTCTCGTTAACTTTAATGACGAGTTAGCTGTGGTTTTTATGATTGGCCCCGCTATCAGTTTCTTCCTTCATGTCATTTTATTTGTTTTTATCTTCCCTTATTATTTGTTCGTGGTGTGCCATATGCTATTCAACGAACGATGTTATTTTGAAATACTTGTCATTGATAAATATGTCATTTATTTTTTTTCCATTTTCGTTCTTGTTTTTGCACTACACGCACATATCATTATTAATAATTAATCATAATATGCAAATAATAAAATATTTGTGGTTAAAATGGAAATGAAAGTGTCAAAACATGCTGTTTTCAAATATTTGATAACTCCGATTAATTATTAAGCCATAATAACTATGGAAAACAATTTTATAATTTCAATCACAAACGTAAACAAAATTTAAATTTCTTCGAAATGGCCATTTCGTTGTCATGAGATAAACGTCATTTAATGTTTGATTGTAAATTCTTTGCTATATATAGCATGATTTTTTTGAGATTATGTCAAAAGCATTTTAGAAGGGAATTCAAGGAAGAATTGAACACGTGCTGCCGTATTGTCCGAGATAGGAATGTCAGGCATAATGGACAGGACAATAGGAAGAGAAAATATGCGGTCCAATCTGTGTATCAGAAGGTGGCAAATTTGTGTGTGTGTGACCAATCTCAATCTCAATTTTAATTTTTAAGTTGTTTTCTGTATTTGAAAAAAAAAAAAAATAAAAAACAGTAAGGAAAGTAGTAAAGTCGGACTGGGCCGACTATATGATACCCTTCACCACTTTCTGTATATTCTACATATGTATCCTAAAATACGTCGCCTTTTCGAAGGAACATTGACATGAAATTGAACGAACTTAAATATGTGATCTAGCAACCTATGCTAAATTTTGTAAATCGATTTAAAGCAAAAAACAAATTTAATCTCAATCAGACACCCATTGATTATTTGGTGTACAATTAACATGAATAAGTCGAAATTAGTGCACCGTTTACTTAAAATCGGATGAAAAAATACATAGGAGGTGTATGTAAATCAGAACCGATTTTCACGAAACTTTGCACACATCATTCTAGACTTAATTCAGTACGCTATACACAAATAGAAAGATATATGGGAACTTTGGTGCACAATTTACCCAAAATCGGACGAAAATATATATGGGAGCTATATCTAAATCTGAACCGATTTACACGAAATTTTGCTCACATTATTCTAGACTTAATTAAGTACTCTATGCAAAAATTAGTGAAAATCGAATGATTTTCAGGGACTTTGGTGCACTATTTACTTAAAATCGGGCACAACTTTATATATGGGACCTATATCTAAAACTACACCGATTTTCACGAAACTTAGCACACGTCGTTCTACACTTAAATCATTACGCTGTGCCAAATTTTGTGCAAATCGAATGATATTTAGGGACTTTGGTGCACTATTTACTTCAAATCGGACACAACTATATATGGGAGCTATATCTAAATCTGAACCGATATTCACGAAACTTATCACACACCATTATATACATAATCGTGTAAATATAATGCTTTTCAGGGATTTGGTGAACCATTTACCTAAAATCTGACAAAAATATATATGGGAGCTATATCTAAATCTGAACCAATTTCAATAGAGTTTGTCCCAGGGCCAAATAAGTGACTTGTGCCAAATTTCATCTAAATCGGATTATAAATGCGACCTGTACTTTGTTTACAATTTAACAGCAACAGACGGGCGGACTTACGGATGGACATCTATAAATCGATTTAGAAAGTGATTCCATGCATATTCTCAAAAGGAACCATGGATCTATCTCCATTCCTTTTGCCTGTTACAAACATATGCCCAAAGACATAGTATCCTGTACCACAGTGTGGCGAAGGGTATAAAAACATTTGTCGAAAACCCTATTTCATGTTTTACTCTCTCTAGAAAAGAATATTATAAGTTTTCAACATATGTATGTCCGTGGTACAATTATTCAAGGTAGGCCATAACAACATAACATAACAAATTTTTTGTCGTACTGTGGCTTGTTATGCCAAAGTCGTATGCAAAATGTGTAACTCTATGTGCAGGGTTTTAAAAAATATAAACAAGAAATGTATTCTAAAATCAAATTCTTTACAGATGAATTTGACAAAATTAGTAGGATGAAAAGTATAATGTGTGGATGAATCAATATCTAAATCCCAACTCGATTTTGAAGAGAAACCCTGAAATTCCATCATTTATTGCGTTTTTAGTAAAATTTTAAATATATGTCAAACGAACAGAACGTAGAGGTGTATTTTTTCTTTGTTGACAAAAGATACCCTTCCTTGTATAATTGTACCATGTGTAGCCTTTGTTATTTGATGTAAACAATATGAATATCTCAACTATACTTGAGGTCCCTCTCAAATATTCGATAACATTTTTTCCTAAATAACCTTTAATAATTTGTAAACTTTAATGATGTATATCCTGCTGGTATTTGGTATAAGCTACAAACTGAATTATCTATTCACATTAAAACTTTAAGCTGTTTATTATGTTAACGCCGTTTTGTTTAATACGCACAACAAGTACAACAAACCAACAGCCTTGTTCTACACAATTCAATCACATTTGCCTTTAGCACCAAAGCACAATGGTACTGCTATAAAATATTTTTCTATTTTGAAATTCAAATTCATGCTATAATCTGTGTCGAACGAATTCCAAACATTAAAATGATGTCATTGAAATAGATGGCGTGGAATGGGAAATTTATTCGTTACAAACTGGATATCAAAAGTAATGGAAACAAATGCAATTTGAAATGCATTCAAAAGCTTCAGTCACATCGAAATCAAGGCGGACAGGACAGGCAAGCAAGCTATCTTCTGATAGATGCTCGGTGCAAAAGAGTGAAGAGTTTACGGGCTATAACAAGAAACAAAAAGAAATACAACGACAAAACTAAAAGAAATTGAGTACCAAGAAAAGGAAGACGAAATAGCAGAAGAAGAAGAAAAATAACAAATTTCACACACCACAAAACACAATGGATTATCAGAAAAGACAACAAAACAAACGGAATAGATTGGAGTATGTTGGGTGATATTAATCGAATGACGAAATCACTATAGAATATACTTTTGTATGTATGTTTGTGTACTGTTAAAATTGCCTATATAAAGTATTTCAGCACTAAGTCTATGTATATTCGTCAATATCGGATTATATAAAGTCGGTAAAAGCGTTTCTAAAGGGACTAAATTTCTCATCGCAATATGCTATTTGACTTTTAGTAGTTTACAATGATCTCCGAATATTTTAAATTAAATTATATCAATCTTCATCGAACACTAATTTATTTACATCTACAATTTGTGGGATTCCGGTGAGGTACCGGGTTTAAATGCCAACCAGAAAATATGCGGAATTATTTTGTGGACCTTATGACTAATAGGAACTAAAAATTCTATTATTGATCTGAATAAAATTATGTGTTGCTTTAGCCATATCCGTTTATCGGTTGAAATCACGATAGACGTCACAATATATAAGATAGAACTTTAGAATTTAGCAAAGGCCTTGTTAATACTACAAGGATGTTAGGTATTGTTAATGGGGTATATTGATAGACTTTTTGGTATAGTCCGATATAAAGGTCCAGCCCCACCAAAATAACTGAACATTGGCATTCCGCGTTTTTGAAAGTTTGCATTGGAAAAAGTCACCTTGGTTTTCAGTCAAACTAGATCACCAGAGATAGTTCATTTTTTGGAAGACGTATAAACATTCAAATATAAAAAGTAAACACATGCACACACACATATATACCACATTTATAACCTTCATCACTCTGTGGTACAGGGTATAAGACTTTGTGCATTTGTTTGAAACGGACAAAATAAATCGAGATTGACCCATGCTTGCTTTTGAGCATGTACATAGAATCACTTCTTTCGATTTATGCATGTCCATCTGACCGTTCACGTATTTTGTGAGCAAAGCATTTATGATCCAAATTACTTATTTGGCCCAAGGACGAACCGTACTGAAATTGGAGAAAATCGGTTAAGATTTAGATATAGTTTTCATAAATATTTCCGTCCGATTTTGTGTAAATCGTGCACCAAACTCCCAAAATTGTTCCCATTGAGACAGAGTATTGAATTAGGTCCGGATTTATGTATGCAAAGTTTTGTTAAAATCGGTTCAGATATAGATATAGTTTCCATTTATAGATTTGTCCGATTTTATGTAAATGGTGCACCAAACTTCTAAAGTTTGTCCGATTGAGACAAAATTTTGCACATCGCATTGAACTAGGTTCGGATTGATGTATGCGAAGTTTTGTTGAAATCGGGTAGATATAGCTCCAAAATTCCAATATTGCACCAAACTCCCAATATTGGTCCGATTGATACACAATTTTTCACAGCGTATTGAATTAGGTCCAAATTTATATCTGCAAAGATTTGTTAAAATCGGTTCAGATATAGATATAGCTCCCATTTATAGTTTCGCCGATTTTATGTAAATGGTGCTCCAAACTGCCAAGGTTTGACCGATTGAGACAAAATTTGCACAGCGTATTGAATTAGTATGCGAAGTTTTGTTGAAATCTGGTTAGATTTAGATATAGCTCCAATATCCCAATATTGCACCAAACTTCCAAAATTGGTCCGATTGAGACAACATTTTGCACAGAGTATTGAAATATGTCTAGATTTATGTCTGCGAAGTTTTGTTAAAATCGGGTTAGGCTTAGATATAGTTTCCATATATAAGTTCGTCCTATTTTATGTAAATGATGCAGCAAACTGCCAAGATTTATCCAATTGAGACAGAATTTTGCACAGCGCATTGAATTAGGTTCGGATTGATGTATGCAAAGTTTTGTTGAAATCGGTTCAGATTTGAATATAGTTCCCATATGTGTATATTTACGTCCGATTTTACGCAAATAGTGTTCCGAGGACCCTACGTTTTTTTCGTCTAACATAAAATATTGCATAGCGTATTGGATTAAAATCGGTTCTGGTGTAGATATAGCTTCCATATATATTAGGTTAGGAAAAAGAAATCCATTATTTTTTCGACAGATAGATTTCTCGTAAAGTATCGATCAAATAATTTCAGATTTATGCTCGTTGGAAAGGTGATATTTCGCAGTAAAAAAATTAGTTTGCTGTTTTTTGTGGTGCATTCAGTTGTAAGTTAAAGAGTGTGCAAATTGGAAGTGAACAAAGAGAAAATTCGGTAAATTTTATAGTTTTTCTTTGACAAATGCGAAAATTCAAACCAAGCGGCTAAAATTGTGAATGGTGTTTATGGTTCCGATACTGTAAAAGCCCATTATGTGCAACTTTGATTTCGTAGATTCCGTTCAGGAATTTTTGATGTACATGTAGAAATGATCGAAGTTGACCGTCATGTTGTCATCGCTCAGAAGCTATATGACCATAAAACTGTTTTAAACTAGAATTGATCAACAGGAAAGGAGTCGTGTTCCACCAGGACAACGATAGGCCACAAATATCTACAGTGACTCGCCAGAAACTTCGGTCCGATTATCATCTTTTTCTTGCATTGCAAAATTTCTTTAATTAAAAAATTGGTTTGAAGGGAGGATTGTGAAAATCGACTACTAGAGTTTATTTCAAATAGAGAGCTGGACTTCTATGAGAGAGACATTATAAAGTTAAATTTCAAATGGCAAATCATACAACAAAACGGTGCATTAAAAGTCCTATAGTTCATATACAAAATAATGCATATAGTGTTCCCCAAACTAGTATTTTTCCCGATTTCATTTCATTTGATTTCACCAAACTAAAATATGTGCACAACATACCAAATCGGACATAGAATAACGTATAGTGGATTTTGTAAAATGTATACAGATGTAGATATAACCGCTCTATATTTTTGTCTGAGTTCACATTATTTGTGCGCCCAATAATACGCCCAGATTTACTTATAGCTCCCATACATAATTTTGCTGGATTTCATACAAATGGAAAACCAAACCCAAATACGCCCGATTCACATTAATTTTTGTATAGATTTCAGAATTGGATGTGTCGGGCACCTTTGAACAGGCCAAGTAAACTCGAGTAAAAAAACAGATTTGTTAATTTTTGCCTTGGATTGCTTTAAATTTCAAATACTACCAATATTATATAACTTGCGAACAAGAACTACTGAATGGGCGATCAAACTATGACAAGTCAAAAAATCTGAAAAAATATACAGGAACCTCATTTTAAGTTCGTTCATAGTTGATTTTTTATTTCTATGTTTTAAATATTAAGATAATAAATAATAATTTACAGACCCGTATACATGTTTAAACAAGCTTCTCTTAAAAATGTTTAGATCTCACAATTGATTGAGCTGGTTCTAAAAGGGTATGACTATGTCAGATTACCGACTATTATAATATTTCTCCTATCCATGTTACGAACGCCACACCTTGCCAATAATACCAATTCCGATATTGCGGACGAACAAAATAAATGTTTATTTTCCGTTTGTAGATGCCATGCACTAAATATAAATGTACGAAAGGATGCCAACAATTTAAATTGTATCCTTTATATTTGTCACTATTTCTTTCTTTTGGTATATTTCTCTTGTACTTATTTCCATAAACGAACAACGAACGAACGAACAAAATCGGGATAGGAAGAGAAACAAGTGTTGTGCAACTACAATCTCTGATAATGTGACATATGTATATATAAGTGTTTGCCTGTGTGTGTGTGTGTGTGCTTTTGTTTCATCTTGTAGAAAGTGTCGGTGTCATCTTCCCAGCAGCCGTACAACCACCACCCTCCTTTTATTGCATTACGTATTTTAATCCGTTAAATTTAACTGTCATTTTAAAAATACAAAAAGCTTATTACCTCGCTCAGGAGAGATTTATTTATTCAATGTTTGGCATTTTCTTGAGAAAATTTAATTTAAGATATGATTTTTCAAGAATTTGAACTTTATTACCAGATGATATAACATTTGACATAAAGTGGATATTTCTGTGGAATGACTAGTGATTGAAATTAGGTGGAACATTTGTCAGATCTTTTAGGGTCGTACCTAAATTCATGCGTATGCGTACGAATTTATTCACCTCAAAAGTTAATTACATGTATTTTAATGAATATTACACAAATACGCATTGCGTATAAAAATATAAAGTTTAAAATTTTCAACATTGACAAAGCGTATTTTGGAGTTTTTGTTTTTTGAAAATAGAATTCTAGTCATTGAAAAGTTTGTTTTTCTATAAATGAAAACATTTTTCGATCAATTAAAAAAATGTTTTCATCCATTTTCGCCGCTTTCAATTGGCACAGATGCAAATACGGACATCTTACAAACCCTATAAAGGTGAGTATTTCTGTATGGAACGCAATAAATTAGGTACGACCCTTATACACAATATTATAAAATACCATCTGTCAATCGCAAGGACTAACTTTGTTTTTTTTCTAACGTGCTTGAACACGTCCTCTATAATTCGTAAAATTTTGCTACGAATTATGGTGATTTCACTGTACAATAATAATATCGATTGTAAATTGCAAAACAAAAAAACGAGAGCGGCGAGTCCAAATATATTGTCCTCAATTTACTTGAATGAAGATAAATATGAATTTTCAATTGAAGTTGGTGTTTTCCATTTCCAATCTATCTTTAAACGTAATACTCGTTTTAATCCTTTTTTTTCTTTTGGAATTTCCTACAAAGTGCATAAAATAAACGGGTTCTATTGGTATATCGTTTTCCTGTTGTTTTTCTATAGTTTTGGTTAGATTATTTTTCTACATACATATTTATTTTATTTGGTGCTCTCAAATGCGACATCAAACGATTTATATTTTTATTTGTGTCGAAGTTATTTCTTCTTTTGCTTTGGCATAAAACATTTTGTCAGTTGATATTTTCCATTGGAAACTCTTTGTATTAGCACTGGAGCGTAACATCAAAATAGAACAAGAGCGAGCGAAAGAGAGAAAGAACTGAATAAACGATTTATGTTAAAACTATGCATCCAGTCCGCCTGCCACCCAGACAGACAAAGAGTGAAGAGGAGTGACATGCCAAAGAGGCGGAGACAATCACAATTCAAAGAACACGCAAAATTTCTGTAAAAAAACGAACGTAAATTTAAATTGGGAACACAAACAACAGCTAGTCGTGTCACTGTCAAATAGACTGTGAAAATCCTTGTTGTTTGTGAATGTGTGAGTGTGCGTGTTTGCAATCAGTGTTTGTTTATGCAAATAAAAAAATATATATTTTTAAAATATCTTCCTAAAATTATAAAGGGAAACATTTGCCTGGCATCAATGCAACATGGGCTTTGTTTAGGCAAGGAGTTTGCTCTACTCCTCGCCGTGTTTGTGAGGGGGGTGCTTAACTTCTTAACTCAAGGGAGCGGGGGGTGCGAGCGACAAGAACTCCCAAGAAATTAATGGTGAATGTGGTGATTCGCGTGTGTTGGTGTAGGCAGAAAAGAGAATAAACAAATAAATAAAACACAAGTATTATTAGTAATAATCTATTGGTTTTATTGGAGGCTCTTTTCCTATTACAATAAATAAATTACCTTGTGTAATTTATGGTGGCGGCGACAGAGGCCTGTTAGTATAACGCGTAGACGTTATTTGATAGTAGAGTCCAAGTTGACTCTTCGATAGCTACAAGACAAGTGAAGTGAGAGTTCTTGTGATCGCAGAGGATCGTTTGTCTATTTCTACTAATACATATACATATTCCAATGAGTGAAAATAGCAAGGAGAGCATAACAACTACTTCCCCGCTGGTAGGTCATCCGCGCCCTACGGTATCCGCAGAGGGAATGTGTAGGGGAGATGCCAGTAATGCCAATCAGCATCCGTGATTGATCCAGCTCAGGAAGTGGTGTCAGAACATATCAAACTTATACATTCCGGCCCCCTTGCTACGACCGACTAAGTAGCAATAAAAATGGAATATGGGTTAATTAAATCTTTAAAATGAACGTAAATTCAGATTTCAAGTGAGCTGTTCAATGTTACTAGTTTAGTATGCGATATGTTTAGTAAATAGGCGATTTATTACGACAAAACGATATTAATTTTTACTTAAATTGTCGAATTCAACATCGGTGCGATATTAGGTGCTAGTAATGGGAGGAAGCGAACCGGTGAGTAAGTACCCGAAAATAGACTTTTGGGCCAACAACGAATTAAGAACAATTTTTGGGGGTTCAGCTTCCAATATTTGGGGGTACAAATCAGCGCCAAGTAGCAAATCTATTGGGCTGCCATCAAAGGTATCAGCTAAATCTAAGGGAATTTTAGATTTCAACATCGAAATAGGTGGAGGTGAAGACAATTTCCTCTTAACACTAGGCCGAACAAGTGCTTTTGCTTTAACAATTTTAGAATTTTTAGGGGACGACAACTGTAGAGAACAAACTTCTCTTGGTGTAGGTGATTTGCAATCTTTCTTCGAGTCAACCGAAATGCCAATTGCATTTTTAAGTTTTCTACTAACAATAGATACCTTTGAAGAAGGATCAATAATGGCACGCGTAGGATGCGTTTTTCCATTATGAACTATATTAACAACTGCTGTTCCTAAGAGAACACTGGTATCTTGTGAGGGGTGAGGTATCTGGTGATTCTTACGTTTTTTGTCGGAAGACCGCGGCAACAAAGAAGATTCTCGACTTTTGACTTTAGTAAAAGTCGGAGAAGGGGTTTCCGAAGAACGCGACAACAAATTCTGTCCTCGACTTTTGACCTTGGTGAAAGCCGGAGGACTTTTGGAAGAAGCAATAACTCTATTAATTTGTGGCCGGTGAAGAAGGCTGTGGTGTCTCTGTTTGCACACAATGCAACTAAATTTGCTTTTGCAGTCTTTTACTGCATGACCACGGGATAGGCAATTTATACAACACTTATTTTTCTTCAGAATCAAAAATTTGTCCTCAAAGGAAAGTTTTAAAAACTGGGGGCAAAGTCGCAGATGATGACTCTGATTAGGACAAATGGTGCAAGATGTTGTTGACGAAACTGTAGTTCGATCAGAGGTAAGACATTTTGAATTATGTACCGACAACAATTTAGGTGGAAAGACATTTTGCTGTGACTTCTTCGAAGAGTTGGGAGAAGTCATTTTCTTTTGCGATAACAATACATTTTCGGAAGGGAGGATATTTTCTATGCACATCAAAGTTTGTATTCTCTCTGTTAGAAACGTATCTAATTTTCTCCAGGTAGACAATGACGATTTGATTTTGATACTTTGCTCCCACAGAGTCAAAGTTAATTTTGGCAAACGCTGCAAACAAACAAATACAATAATTGGATCCCACTGATCCGTGGCCACGTCATAGACGGACATTGCAGCAAGGCAACTATTTATGCCACGTTGGATAGTTTTAAGGCCAGAAATAGTTTCAATCTCGACGGAGGGGATGTCAAACAAAGATTTGAGGTGACAATGTACTATGATACGTTTGTTTTCATAAGTATCTGAGAGAGCTTTCCACGCTAAAGGGAAACTACAATTGGTGAGTGGAAATTTGGAAATGATTTCGCGAGCCTCACCGGTGGTCTTCTGCATTAGATGACAGAGACGTTCAATGTCAGATAAACAACAATTATTTATAAAAAGGGTGGTGAAGAGATCCCGGAAGGTGGGCCAAGATATGAAATCCCCAGCAAAAACTTCAATGTCGATAGGTGGGACAACAAAACTATGATTATCGACAGGTGGGCAAGTGTAGCTATTGGAGGTGGTAGAAGATTGAATTTCGGGAGCAACGAGAGAGGTGGTGGACTGCACAGAAACCGAATCGACGGATTTGCTCGAGAGCAAACCGGAAGGTGAACAATTCAACAATGTGCTTGATGGATTGGAGGTACTACAATTGGATGGAGGTGGTGAAATTAAAGAAGCTATAGCCGGTGGAAAATTATCATTAATGGGAGATTTAAGGCGATCGAGATGCCGATTTATTGTGGTTAGACACCAGGAATACGCAATAAATGCAGTATTATATTTTTCCTCTACGACATCAATATTATCTGTCTGTGCAGTCTCGGATGTCGTGAGGTATGTTTTGCACTCTTCGTACGTGCAATGAACTTTATTCCACAGCTCTCGAATCTCTGAACTACGAATTTCGAGATTGTAGACAGAATATGTGGATTCTTTAATATTTTCAAATGCTGCTACACTTTTCAAAACAATTTCAGTAGCTCTAATGAAACGAGTAAGAGGAGTTATCGACATTTTGTTCCTGAAATGTGAAAACCCGCAAAACGAAATTTCTCAATTGAAGAATAAATAACAATTAATTAAATGAAAAAATCCCAAAATTTAACAAAGATTGCTATAGCTCAACCAAAAAATGCAAATTACAACAAAACCTCCAATAATATTAACAAAAATAAACAAATAGTTTCTAAAGATGGTATATTATATAATCTCCAGTGTTAAAGTAGCACAAAGGTAGGGAAAATAAGAAGAAACTTCCCCTAGGTGACTAAACCACTTTAATGCAGGGTATATTTGAGGCGCCAAATGAATGCAAATTTTCAAAAAATTCAAGAAGGTGTACTCAACTGTTAAAAAAAATATTGAGTAAAAACAACAAAAACAAGGAAGAAATATTCGAAAAATTAATATTTTTCCATGTGCTAAATATGCTCCAAAAGAGTGCAATAGTTGCCGACTGTAGGGTACAATTGTCCCAAAATATCAAATACCCTACCAACAAACAGTAATTATTTCGAAAAGATTCAAAAAATAATTTTAATATTAATTTTTGCAAATTCACAA